>NC_080379.1:124310662-124403404 GCF_014773155.1 Arachis stenosperma
CCTCAACAAGGCTTCTTCAACCACTTCTGTGTAAGAATAAACCTGCAGCATCTAAGGTTGAAGAATATCAAGCCAAGATGCCTTATCCTCAGAAACTCCGCAAAGCGGAACAGGATAAACAATTTGCCCGCTTTGCAGACTATTTAAGGACTCTTGAAATAAAGATTCCTTTGCAGAGGCACTGAGCAAATACCTTCTTATGCTAAGTTCATGAAAGAGATCTTAAGTCATAAGAAGGATTGGAGAGAAACTGAAAAAGTGTTTCTCACTGAAGAATGCAGTGCAGTCATTCTAAAAAGCTTACCAGAAAAGCTTCAAGATCCTGGAAGCTTTCTGATACCATGCACATTGGAAGGCACTTACACCAAGACAGCCTTATGTGATCTGGGAGCAAGTATCAATTTAATACCTGCATCCCCTATCAGAAAGCTTGGGTGATTGGAGAAGTCAAACCAACCAGGATATGCCTCCAACTTGCTGATGGCTCCATTAAACACCCATCAGGCATAATAGAGGACATGATTGTCAGATTGGGCCATTTGCCTTTTCCAACTGACTTTGTGGTGCTGGAAATGGAGGAGCACAAAGTGCAACTCTCATTCTAGGAAGACCTTCCTAGCAACTGGACGAACTCTCATTGATGTACAAAAAGGGGAAGTAACCTTGAGAGTCAATGAGGATGAGTTCAGTTGAATGCTGTAAAAGCAATGCAGCATCCAGACACACCAGAGGACTGCATGGGCGCTGACATTATTGACTCTCGTAGAAGAGATCAATATGGCTGAAAGCCTAGAATCAGAGCTTGAGAACATCTTCAAAGATGCTCAAACTGATCAGGAAGAGCCAGAGGAGGCAAAGGAATTTTCGAAAATTCCTCAGGAGGAGGATAAGCCTCCTAAGCCTGAACTCAAACCATTACCACCATCCCTGAAATATGCATTTCTGGGAGAGGGTGAAACTTTTCCAGTAATTATAAGCTCTGCCTTAATTCACAGGAAGAGGAAGCACTGATTCAAGTGCTAAGGACACAAGACAGCTCTTGGGTGGTCCATAATGATCTCACGGGCATTAGCCCAGCCAGATGCATGCACAAGATCCTATTGGAGGATAATGCCAAACCAGTGGTTCAACCACAGAGGAGGCTAAATCCTGCCATGAAGGAGGTGGTGCAGAAAGGGTCACTAAATTACTGGAGGCTGGGATTATTTATCCTATTTCTGATAGCCCCTGGGTGAGCCCTGTCCAAGTTGTTCCCAAAAAGGGAGGCATGACAGTGGTTCATAATGAAAAAATGAATTGGTTCCTACAAGAACAGTCACAGGGTGGCGCATGTGTATTGACTACAGAAGACTCAACAGCCACCAGAAAGGATCATTTTCCTTTACCATTCATAGACCAAATGCTAGAAAGACTAGCTGGCCATGACTATTACTGCTTTTTGGACGGCTACTCAGGCTACAACCAAATTGCAGTAGATCCTCAAGACCAAGAGAAAACAGCATTCACATGCCCTTCTGGCGTGTTTGCCTATAGGAGAATGCCTTTGTCTGTGCAATGCACCTGCAACCTTTCAGAGGTGCATGCTCTCTATCTTCTCAGATATGGTAGAGAAATTTCTGGAAGTCTTCATGGATGACTTCTCAGTGTATGGAGACTCATCAGCTCTGTCTTAACCACCTATCACTTGTCCTGAAAAGATGCCAAGAGACTAACCTGGTTTTAAAATGGGAGAATGTCACTTTATGGTGACTGAAGGAATTGTCCTTGGGCACAAAATTTCAAGCAGGGGAATAGAGGTGGATAAGGCAAAGGTAGAGGTAATTGAAAAATTACCACCACCTGCCAATGTTAAGGAAATCAGATGCTTTCTGGGGCATGCAGGATTCTACAGAAGGTTATTAGGACTTTTCGAAAATTGCTAAACCTCTGAGTAACCTGTTAGCTGCTGACACACCATTTGTGTTTAACACACAGGTTTTGCAGGCATTTGAGACCCTGAAAGCTAAATTGGTCACAGCACCAGTCATCTCTGCACCAGATTGGGCACTACCATTTGAATTAATGTGTGATGCCAGTGATCGCCATTGGTGCAGTGTTGGGACAGAGGCATAACAAACTTCTGCATGTCATTTATTATGCTAGCCGTGTTCTAAATGATGCACAGAAGAATTACACAACCACAGAAAAAGAATTACTTGCAGTAGTCTATGCCATTGACAAGTTTAGATCCTACCTAGTGGGATCAAAGGTGATTGTGTACACTGACCATGCTGCTCTTAAATACTTACTCACAAAGCAGGATTCAAAACCCAGGCTTATAAGATGGGTGTTGCTTCTACAAGAGTTTGATATAGAAATAAGAGACAAAAAGGGACAGAGAACCAGTAGCTGATCATCTGTCCAGAATAGAACCAGTAGCTGGGGCGTCCCTCCCTTCTACTGAGATCTCTGAGACTTTCCCAGATGAGCAACTCTTTGCCATTCAGGAAGCTCCAGGTTTGCAGATATTGCAAACTATAAAGCTGTGAGGTTCATACCCAAAGAGTACAGTTATGTGCAGAGAAAGAAACTAATTTCAGATGCCAAGTACTACCTTTGGGATGAACCATATCTCTTTAAGAGATGTGCTGACGGAGTGATCCGCAGGTGTGTACCCAGAGAGGAAGCACGAAGGATCCTATGGCACTGCCATGGATCACAGTATGGAGGACATTTTGGAAGTGAGCGAACAGCCACTAAAGTTCTCCAGTGCGGCTTCTACTGGCCTACTCTCTATAAAGATTCCCGAGAGTTTGTGCGTAACTGTGACAGTTGCCAAAGAGCTGGTAACCTGCATCATGGATATGCCATGCCTCAACAAGGGATATTAGAGATAGAGCTGTTTGATGTATGGGGAATTGACTTCATGGGGCCATTCCCACCATCATACTCAAACACCTACATTTGGTGGCAGTGGACTATGTATCTAAGTGGGTAGAAGCAATTGCTACACCCATAATGATACTAAGACCGTACTGAAATTCCTCCAGAAGAACATTTTCAGCAGATTTGGCGTTCCCAGAGTGCTAATCAGTGATGGGGTCACTGCAATAAACAGCTGCACCTTGCTATGGTTAGATATGGAATTAGCCACAAGGTGGCAACTCCGTATCATCCACAGACAAATGGGCAAGCAGAAGTCTCTAACAGAGAGCTAAAAAGAATCCTAGAACGGACTGTAATGTCCCGAAGAAAGGATTGGGCAAAGAGCTTGGATGATGCTCTATGGGCATACAGAACAGCATTCAAGACTCCTATAGGGACCTCCCCATACCAATGGTGTATGGGAAGGCCTGTCATTTGCCAGTGGAACTGGAACATAAAGCCTACTGGGCAACCAGATTCCTAAACTGGATGCACAATTAGCTGGTGAGAAAAGATTGCTCCAGCTAAATGAGCTAGAGGAGTTCAGACTCAATGCCTTTGAAAATGCAAAAATTTATAAGGAAAAGGCAAAGAAGTGGCATGACAAGAGATTGTCAACCAGAGTATTTGAGCCAGGACAAAAAGTTCTGCTCTTCAACTCCAGGCTCAAATTGTTTCCAGGAAAACTCAAATCCCGGTGGAGGGGTCGTATGTGATTACAGGAGTATCCCATATGGATATGTTGAGCTTCAGGATATTGATTCTGGCAAGAAGTTCATTGTTAATGGACAGAGGATCAAGCACTATCTTGAAGGAAATTTTGAGCAGGAATGCTCAAAACTGAGACTTGAGTGATTCTCAGTGAAATCCAGCTAAAGACAGTAAAGAAGCGCTTGCTGGGAGGCAACCCAGTCATTAGGAAGGTGTATGATTAGTTCTTACAGAGGCAGCATCAAAAATGAAGGAATTCACAGAGTTACAGAAGGATTCAGCTCAAAAAGCAGAGAAAATGAGCTTACTGGCGAAAAAAACGCCAGTAGGGGCATTTTGGGCGTTAAACGCCAGAATGGGTACCATTCTGGGCGTTTAACGCCAGGAATGGTGCCATTTTGGGCGTTAACGCCAGAATGGGCACCATTCTGGGTTTTAACGCCGGTGTGCAGTATCCTGGGCGTTTTGGAAAAACGCCCAGTGAGGAAGAATTTCGGCGTTTAACGCCAGCCAGGGTACCTGGCTGGGCGTTAAACGCCCAAGTGGGGCAACAGATGGGCGTTAAACGCCAGAATGGGTGCCATTCTGGGCGTTTAACGCCAACTTGGTGGGGGGACCACAATTTTGTTTTCAAATCAGATTTTTTCAACTTTCCTTTTCTCACCATACTTTTCTACAAAATCACTTCAATCATCATTATTCACTTCCAATCTTCAAAAATCAAAACTTTTTTTTTCAAATTTATTTCAAATCAATTACAAACATTGTTCAAAAATTTCACCCTTTTCTTTCAATTTCTTCTCAAATCTTCTCAATCTCCTTTCAAATTCCTCTTTGTTTTCGAAAAAACTCCCCTCCCCACCTTATAAATGCACGTTGTTCCACTCTTCCAACCACACCATTCGAATTTTCTCTTCCTCCCCCTCTCTTTCTCTCTTCTCTTTTGCTTGAGGACAAGCAAACCTCTAAGTTTAGTGTGCTTTTCCGTGATCACTAAGCCAAGATTCATCAATATCATGGCTCCTAAGGGAAAACAAACCAATTTAAGAGGCAAGAAAGAGAATAATCCAAAGAATCTTTGGAATGAAGAGAAGTTCTTAACCAAAGAACATGAGACCATTATCATAAATAATGGGTCCTCAGGTGATCCCGGAAGTTAAATTTGATCTGAAAGAAGATGAATATCCGGGGATCCAAGAGCAAATTCGAAACAGAGGATGGGAAGTTCTAACCATCCTGAGACAAAGGTTGGAAGGAACATGGTCCAGGAATTCTACTCAAATCTGTGGCTAACAGATAAGCAGAGAATGACTGGAACTGCTTACCATACCCATAGAACCATGTCAGAGGGAAAGTTATATACTTCCATCTGGACAAAATAAGAGAAATATTCAAGTGCCTCAACTGCAAGATGATCCTGATTCCTTTAATAGGAGGATGTGAGGTAGATAAGGGGTTGGATCAGGTTCTAGAGGACATATGCCTCCTGGAACTAAGTGGATAACCAATTCTAAGGGTGTCCCAAACCAACTCAAGAGGGGAGACCTCAAACCAATTGCAAGAGGTTGGCTAGACTTTATTGGGCATTCCATATTGCCCACTAGCAACCGTTCTGAGGTCACCATCAAGAGAGCAGTGATGATTCATTGCATTATGCTTGGAAAAGAGGTGGAGGTCCACCATGTGATTGCTTGTGAGATTTACACAATTGCAAATAAGAATTCCACTGAAGCCAAATTGGCTTATCCAAGCTTGATTTCCTTGCTCTGCAAAGAGGCTGGGGTGAAGATGGAGTAGATGAGTTCATACCCATTGAACCCCAATCACTAAAAAGTCAATGGAAGGACAAGTGCAAGACAACTCCATCAAAAGGAGGGCGCATGAGTTCCTCCCTGAACTCCCTGAAATTGGCTACTGGGCCAACCTAGAAGCATCTATTAACAAGTTGCAAGAGACTATGGAGCAACTGAAGGAAACAGCAGAATCAAAACTGCATGCTCTGCAAATTGCTGAAGGAACAAGAGAAGCAGGGGCGTGAAATCCAAGAGATGAAACGCCAAAGTTCTCCTCTCAAGCTGAGGGAGCATCCACTTCTCAAAATCAAGGTTGTGAGTCCTAACTCTGTGAACACCTCTATCATTAGGAGCTAGTATTTTTCGTTTTTTTTTATTATTTTTAGTCTCATCTTATATCTATATTTGAGTCTTGTTCTTAATTAATAAATTAATAAAGTTTATGCCTTAAAGCTATGAATGTCCTATGAATCCATCACCTCTCTTAAAAGAAAATGCTTTAATCACAAAAGAACAAGAAGTACAGGGTTTCGAAATTTATCTCTGAAACTAGTTGAATTAGTTTGATGTGGTGACAATACTTTTTGTTTTCTGAATGAATGCTTGAACAGTGCATATGTCTTTTGAATTTGTTGTTTTAAGAATGTTAAAATTGTTGGCTCTTGAAAGAATGAGGAGAAAGAGAACTGTTATTGAGGATCTGAAAAATCATCAAATTGATTCTTGAAGCAAGAAAAGCAGTGAAAAAAAAAAATTTCGAAAAAAAGAAGGAAATAAAGTTGTGATCCAAGGCAAAAGAGTGTGCTTAAGAACCCTGGACACCTCTAATTGGGGACTTTAGCAAAGCTGAGTCACAATCTAAAAAGGTTCACCCAATTATGTGTCTGTGGCATGTATGTATCCGGTGGTAATACTGGAAGACAGAGTGCTTTGGGCCACAGCCAAGACTCATACACTGGCTATGTTCAAGAATCAATATACTTAACTAGGAGAATCAATAACACTATCTGAGTTCTGAGTTCTTATAGATGCCAATCATTCTGAACTTCAAAGGATAGAGTGAGATGCCAAAACTGTTCGGAGGCAAAAAGCAACTAGTCCCGCTCATCTAATTGGAGCTATGTTTCTTTGATATTTTGGAGTCTATAGTATATTCTCTTCTTTTTATCCTATTTTGATTTTCAGTTGCTTGGGACAAGCAACAATTTAAGTTTGGTGTTGTGATGAGCGGATAATTTGTATGCTTTTTGGCATTGTTTTTAGTATGTTTTTAGTATCTTTTAGTTAGTTTTTAGTATACTTTTATTAGTTTTTAATTAAAATTCACTTTTCTGGACTTTACTATGAGTTTGTGTGTTTTTCTGTGATTTCAGGTATTTTCTGACTGAAATTGAGGGTCCTGAGCAAAAATCTGATCCAGAGACTGAAAAGGACTGCAGATGCTGTTGGATTCTGACCTCCCTGCACTCGAAATGGATTTTCTGGAGCTACAGAAGCCCAATTGGCGCGCTCTCAACGGCATTGGAAAGTAGACATCCTGGCTTTCCAGCATATATAATAGTCCATACTTTGCCCAAGATTTGATGGCCCAAACCGGCGCTCAAAGTCACCTACAGAAATTCCAGCGTTAAACGCCGGAACTGGCATAAAATTTGGAGTTAAACGCCCAAACTGGCATGGAAGCTGGCGTTTAACTCCAGAAAAGGTCTCTACACGAAATTCCTTCATTGCTCAGCCCAAGCACACACCAAGTGGGCCCGGAAGTGGATTTTTCTGTCATTTACTCAATTCTGTAAACCTTAGGACACTAGTTTACTACTTATAGGATCTTTTGACATTGTATCCGTACCTTATGACCTCATAACATTTTGTACACGTTTCTTCCCACAGTATGAGCCTCTAAACCCCATGGTTGGGGGTGAGGAGCTCTGCTGTGTCTTGATGGATTAATGCAATTACTACTGTTTCCTATTCAATCATGCTTGTTTCCATTCTAAGATAACACTTGTTCTTAATCCGGATGAATGTGATGATCCGTGACAATCATCATCATTCTCAACCATGAACACGTGCCTGACAACCACCTCTGTTCTATCTTAGATTGAGTAGTTATCTCTTGGGTTCTTTAATCGGAATCTTCGTGGTATAGGCAGGACCTGATGGCAGCGTTCAAGAGAATCCGGAAGGCCTAAACCTTGTCTGGGTATTCTGAGTAGGATTCAATGATTGAATGACTGTGACGTGCTTCAAACATGTAACCTACTGGGCGTTAGTGACAGACGCAAAAGAGTGATTCTATTCCGGTAGGGGAGGGAACCAAACCGGTGATTGGCAGCACTGTGACAGAGTGTGTGCATTAGCTTTCACTGCGCGGATGGGAGGTAGCTGCTGACAACAGTGAGACCCTACACGAGCTTGCCATGGAAGGAGACATGCGTGTTTGATGAAGAAGATAGTAGGAAAGCAGAGATTCGGAAGATGGAGCATCTCCAAACCTCAACCCATTCTCCATTACTGCAGTACAAGTAACCATTACATGTTCTTTTGCTTCTTACAATCAATCCTGATAATTTCTGATATCCTGACTAAGATTTACAAGATAACTGTTCATACCCTGACCGAGCTCCCCAAACTCGGCAAAGTTCATAGAAGGTCCGACCTCATCCCCAGGCCCATGCCTGAGGTCGGACCTCGGACAATAAAGCTAAAGAAGCCCAAAAGGAACGAAGCCCAAGACCTAAAGGCCGAAAAGGCCTAGGAAAGGCGGTTCCACAAAGATAAAGATAAAACTCCCAAAAGGATAAGATAAGATAAGAATATCTTATCCAGGGAAGATCACGGCCAACTACTATAAATACACTGGAGCACCCAGGTATAACATATACTCTAATTCTACTCAATATCTGCTTGGACCCATGCTAACTTAAGCATCGGAGTGTCATTGCAGGTACCACCACCAACCACTCGGCATACCAAGCTCGGGTCATCAATCCCCCCATCTCGGGCCTCCCTAAGACGACCGAGCTGCACGTTTCAGGTAACCCTCGGAACATTGGCGCCGTTGCCGGGGACCTGGAAGTCATCCCTTTACCATGGCGGACGACCCTCCCAACAATAACCACGCTACATCAGAACAAGAGGAAGAAGTTGACACCGGAGAACGACCGGATAGCCCTCTATCACCGCGCACTCCATGAGGAAACAAACAGAATCGCCCAAAGACATCACTCCCAAACCAAGATCCCCAAAATCCCGAAAGCTCGGAAATTCTAGAAGCAGTTCGGACATAGCAAAACCGGCTGAAACAACTCGAAGAGGACGTAAAAAAGCAGAGAGAAACTGAACAAGATCTGAGGAGGGAAGCTCGCAAGCGCAGAGAATTAGAAGAAAAACTACGGAAAATAGAGGCCAACCTGAAGGACCGGACGGAACGCGGCACCACCCCCGAAGGCAATCATGATCCCTTCACACGAGAGATCATGAAGGAGAAGGTACCGCGAAACTTCAAACTGCCCGATATGGACCTCTACGACGGCACCACCGATCCAAGTCACCACCTCAGCAACTTCAGAAGCAGAATGTACCTAGTCGACGCCTCCGACGCGATTCGGTGCAAAGCCTTCCCCACCACCCTCACCAAGTCGGCCATGAAGTGGTTCGACAACCTGCCACCAGGATCAATCTCCAGCTTCGAGGACCTAACCAAAAAATTCCTAACAAGGTTCTCTATTCAAAAGGACAAGACAAAACACGCCCCCAGTCTACTCGGGATTAAGCAAGGTAACCAAGAAACTCTCCGAGAATACATGGAGCGATTCAACAAAGCCTGCCTGGACATACAACACTTGCCCACTGAAGCAGCCATCATGGGACTGGCAAACGGCCTAAAAGAGGGACCGTTTAGCCAATCCCTATCCAAACGATACCCGACCTCTCTATACGAGGTGCAGGAGCGGGCAGAAAATACATCAACATGGAGGAAACCTCCCAGCTGAGAGACTCTTCTAGAAAAGAATCAACCTACCCACTCCGAGATCGAGATCGGGAACAGAAGAAGGAAGAAGAACCCAACTCGGACAAGCCGCGGAAGTACCACAGCTACACCCCCCTCCGAGTCTCCCTGGTAGACGTCTACAGAGAAGTATGCCACACCGAAAAGATCCCACCACCCCGACCTCTAAAACACAAGAGAGCGGGGAGAGATCGGTCCGAGTACTGTGAATACCACAAACTTTATGGCCATTCTACTAACGACTGCCACGACCTAAAAAATGTTATAGAAAAACTTGCCAGAGAAGGAAAACTCGACAGATACATAGCAGAGAAAGGAGAAGAGACCAAGAAGAGAAGGAGGGGAGATAACGAAGATCGGGCAGAACGAACCCCACGAACCCCTGAAAGACACGTACACATGATAAACGGAGGTTTCGCAGGCGGAGGAACATCCAGATCCTCGCGAAAAAGGCACCTCAAAGAAGTCTACCACATCCGAGAAGACAGTCCCCTGCCCGAGCTACCTATTATCTCATTTACCCGAGAAGATGCTCAAGGGATAATACCCGGGCACGACGATCCAATGGTAATCACCATTATTCTAGCAAACGCCAACTTACATCGAACCCTGATTGACCAGGAAGCTCAGCAGATATCCTGTTCAAAGCGGCTTTCGACAAACTCGGACTTGAAGAAAAAGAGCTAAAAGCCTATCCCACCGACCTATTTGGGCTAGGGGACACCCCAATCCATCCCTTAGGATACGTCTCGCTACACACTACCTTTGGAAAAGGCGAGCAATCTAAAACATTAAGCATCGACTACATTATAGTCGACGTCACTTCAGCATACAATGCCCTCATTGGGCGACCAACCTTAAACAGACTGGCAGCTATAGTCTCGACCCCACACCTCTGTATGAAGTTCCCCACCACAAAAGGAATCGCTACCCTAAAGGGCGACCAAAAACTAGCACGGCGATGCTACAACGAAAGCCTAAGCCTAAAAGGGAAAGAGATCAACACGATAGAACTCGGACGAATCCAAGCCCGAGAAGATCTTCGACCACAACCAGAGGGAGAAAC
This sequence comes from Arachis stenosperma, assembly GCF_014773155.1. Classification (NCBI taxonomy): domain Eukaryota; kingdom Viridiplantae; phylum Streptophyta; class Magnoliopsida; order Fabales; family Fabaceae; genus Arachis; species Arachis stenosperma. The sequence goes on from NC_080379.1 coordinate 124,321,149, forward strand.
CAAAAAAGTCCAGATTGGGAGCACACCTGAAAAAATGACAAACATAGGGGCAAACCTCGAAGCGGGCCTAAAAGAGGAACTCATAACCCTCTTAAGGGAGAATTCCGACCTCTTCGCCTGGAGAGCCTCCGACATGCCAGGCATAAGCCCCGACCTGATGTGCCATAAGCTATCAGTGTACCCGGGATCCCGACCTGTCCAACAAAGACGCAGAAAGCTCGGGCCCGAACGCATGCAAGCAATAGAAGAACAAGTACAAGCACTATTAGATGCAGGGTTCATTAGGGAAGTAAAATACCCCCTATGGCTCGCAAACGTGGTCCTGGTAAAAAAGCCCAATGGAAAATGGAGAATGTGCGTCGACTACACGGATCTCAACAAAGCCTGCCCCAAAGATCCATATCCACTACCAAACATCGACGCCTTAGTAGACGCAGCCTCAGGCTATAGATATCTCTCCTTCATGGACGCATACTCAGGATACAACCAAATCCCGATGTACGGACCTGACCAAGAAAAGACCTCGTTCATAACCCCAAGGGCAAACTACTGCTACGTAGTAATGCCCTTCGGGCTGAAGAACGCAGGGGCAACCTACCAGAGGCTAATGAACAAAGTGTTCTCAGAGCACATCGGACTACAACTGGAGGTATACGTCGACGACATGCTGGTAAAGACACAGGAAGACAGAAACTTGCTGACCGACCTCGCCAGTGTCTTCGGCACCCTCAGAAAACACAACATGAGACTTAACCCGACGAAGTGCACCTTCGCCGCAGAAGCCGGAAAGTTCTTAGGCTTCATGCTGACTCAAAGGGGCATCGAAGCAAACCCGGACAAATGCCAAGCAATACTCAATATGAAGAGCCCGACATGTGTCAAAGAAGTACAACAACTGAATGGAAGGCTGGCCGCCCTATCAAGATTCTTGGCAGGATCAGCGATAAAATCACTACCTCTCTACTCACTCCTAAAGAAAGGGAAACCCTTCTCGTGGACCCCGGAGTGCGAAAAAGCCTTTCAAGAATTCAAGGAATTCCTCGGGCGGCCACCAATCCTAACCCGACCTTTAAAAGGGGAAGAACTCGTACTATACCTCTCGGTCGGACATCGGGCAGTCGCTTCAGCGCTAATACGAGAAAATGATCAAGGACAACACCCCATATACTTCGTAAGCAAGGCACTACAAGGGGCCGAATTAAACTATCAAAAAATAGAAAGATTCGCCTACGCCCTAGTACTTACAGCTCGGAGGCTCCGTCCCTACTTTCAAGCCCACACCATCAAAGTCCGGACAGACCAACCCATGAGACACATCCTGCAAAAAATAGACCTGGCAGGACGAATACTACAATGGGCGGTGGAACTGTCCGAGTTCGACCTCCACTATGAAGCCCGGACTGCCATAAAATCTCAGTATCTAGCCGACTTCATCGCAGAATACACTGAGACCCCTGGAACCCCACTCTCATGGAACCTATATGTCGACGGGTCCTCAAACAAAACGGGAAGCGGAGCCGGGGTCATACTCGAAAGCGACCAAGGAACGCGGATAGAACTATCCCTAAAATTCGAGTTCCAGGCTTCAAACAACCAAGCTGAATACGAGGCCCTACTAGCTGGTCTAAAGCTAGCCAAAGAGGTCGGAGCCCAGAGAATCACGATCTTCAGCGACTCCCAGGTCATCACATCACAAGTAAATGGAAGTTACCAGGCCAAAGACCCAACTATGAAAAATACCTGGACCAAGCACAGGCACAATTACGCCACTTCCCAGAAATACAAATCCAGCACATACCTCGGGAACAAAATGCCCGGGCAGACGCCCTCTCAAAGCTTGCTAGCACCAAGCCCGGAGGCAACAACAGAAGTCTTCTCCAAGAAACCTTACAATCTCCCTCCGTGCCAAGAGAGAAAGAAATACTAAATATATCCAACCAACAGCAAGGATGGATGACCCCCATACTCAACTACCTGAGGTCAGGAACTCTCCCCGCCGAAAGAAAAGAAGCTAAAAGGCTTACAAAGGACGCCCAGAATTATACACTAATCCATGACGTATTATACAGAAGAGGATTCTCAAACCCCCTCCTTAGGTGCGTTCCGACCTCAGAAACAAAAGGCGTCCTCGAAGAAGTCCACGAAGGCATGTGCGGGAACCATCTCGGAGCTCGGGCACTATCCAAAAAAGTAGTCAGGGCCGGGTTCTACTGGCCGACCTTGCAAAGAGACGCAACAGAGTTTGTGAAAATATGCCCCCCCTGCCAAAAACACGCCAATTTTCACAAGGCACCACCCGAAGACCTTATCAGCATCACTGCGCCATGGCCCTTCGCAAAATGGGGACTCGATTTACTCGGCCCGTTCCCACAAGGACCGGGGCAAGTCAAATACCTCATAGTAGGGTCGACTACTTCACAAAATGGATCGAAGCTGAACCCTTAGCCACCATTACGGCTCAGAAAAGCCGCAAATTCCTATACAAAAACATTGTCACAAGGTTCGGAGTCCCCTACTCCATCACAACAGACAATGGAACACAATTCACGGACACAAGTTTTCAGAAATTGGTGGCCGAACTAAAAATCAAACAGCAATTCACATCAGTGGAGCACCCACAAGCCAATGGGCAAGCAGAGGCTGCAAATAAAGTCATCTTGGCCGGGTTAAAACGAAGACTCCAAGAGACCAAAGGGGCGTGGGCCGAGGAGCTCCCCCAGGTACTATGGGCATATCGGACAACCCCATACTCTACAACGGGAGAATCACCGTTCCGACTAGCTTATGGGATGGAGGCAATGATTCCTATCGAAATAGATGAAGGGTCACCCAGAATCATCTTCTACAATGAAAAAGATAACCCGCAGGCACAAAGGGAAGAACTCGACCTCCTCCCCGAGGTCCGAGAAAGAGCCCGGATTCGAGAAGAAGCCTTAAAACGGCGAACGGCCCTCAGATACAATCAGAAAGTTATAAAGCGAAGCTTCTCCATTCACGACCTAATTCTAATCCGAAATGACATCGGAACACAAAAGTCGGGAGAAGGAAAGCTAGCCGCAAATTGGAAAGGGCCCTACAAGGTAACAGAAGTCTTAGGAACAGGCTATTACAAAGTATCCGACCTAGAAGGCAATGAGCTGCCCAGGGCCTGGCACGCCTGTAATCTAAGACGGTACTACAGCTAGAGAAATTTAACCCGAGGTGTACTCTTTTTCCCTACAAGGGTTTTTTAATGAGACACCCGGTTAAAATAAAACACCCGACCTAGTCAAGGGTAAACACTTTGTAAATATTCTTTCTTTTTTTTAATACTAATCGAATTTTTCTATTTTCTTTTTCTCCTTCCTCATGACGAAACAAATCCTAGAAAGTACCCCACCAAGGCGCATTAATTTATGCTCGACAAAACGCAAAAAATCATTTGTCAAGAGACCATACAAGGTCGGCAAAGATAAAGCGACGAGGTTCAAATTAATGTGAGAAGTTATAAAGTAACTCTGAAAAGGCTCAAAAAAAAAGCCAAATAAAAAGAGATTACAAAAATAACTTAAAGGGCCGACCAACGAAAAGGTCGGACCTAACAAAAGGAGGTACTCAAGGCCCGAGGTCCGAAGAAAAGCCCGGATCCAAGGAAGAAGCCTCAAAACAAAGGTTTCAAAACGCTAGCTAAAAAGTTGTTATCCAAAAAGCAACTAAAAAGCATAAAAGCGGAAACAAAAGCCAAAACGCGAACAAGGCTAAAACAAAGGTTTCAAAACGCTAGCTAAAAAGTTGTTATCCAAAAAATAACTACAAAGCATAAAAAGCGGAACAAAAAGTCAAAAGCGCAAAAACACCGCATAATAAGCTAAAAAAAGTTACTACAAGTAGCTAAATAGCAGAAAGGTGTCCAAAGCGTTCACGAAAAACATCCAAAAAAGCAAAAAGAGCCCACAGGCCGGGTAAAAAGCCAAAAACAAAAGATCACAGAGGATCAAGGACCTTTCCGGTCTCCACATCAACAGAAGGCTGCGGAGGAAAAATGGAAACTGGGACTGCATCAACGACACCGTCATCCCGGTTTAAAACCTCCACGCCAGAACCATCCCCGGCCAAAGTTGAAGTCGGGTCCGCAACCGGAACCTTGAGGTCGGACACCGGAGCCTTGGGGTCGGACACCGGAACCTCATCCTCGGCAGGGGCAGGAACAATCTTTCCCTCCTCAACAATGTTATCCGTACTGAATAAGCTCAGATCCAGGTCGGGAGCAAGAACCCGGACCTGATCCCTCAAATTCACAAACATAGCATCCATACCCTTGGCCACATTATCTTCCAGCTCGTAAAAATCATCCCGAGCCGATTGCAACTTCTCCTTCGTCTCCACAAGCTCGGCATACAGCTTGGTATAGTTTTCCGTCGCCACCTTCGCCATCTCCTCAGATGTCTTCGCCGCCGCCACAGCCGCGGTAGCCCTAGTTTTCTCTTCCTCCAAAGAGATCTCCAGCTCAGTAATCCTGGCAGCCTTCAGTTGACTAATCTTATCAAGATCAGACTGAGCCTTCTCAAGTCGGGAGCTGGTCGCACCAATGGGGGATTTCTTGAACTCCCGGGCAATAGCGGCATGAAGACTGGCCATCCGGACACAGCTCCGCGCCATATACTGAAAATGATGCTCCATAGACACATCATCAGTAGAAATAAAAGTCTGAGGAAGAATATGCTGTTCAATCCAACCAAGGGCATCAAAATCCTTGTCATTAAAACCCGCAAGCTCCTGAGAGGTCTTCTGTTTCTTGGGGGAGGACCCGAGGTCGAAGGCGGGGAAAGGTGACCGGGCCCAGAGGTCGGAGGATCTTGAGTTATAGCTCGGAACTGAGGAGTCGGAATGGTCTTCGACCGAGTCTGAACACCCACAGTAGCCTTCTGCGGAGAAGATCGGACAGAAGCCTCAGCCTCGATATTCCGAGCAGCCGCAGACTTCTTCGACCGACGAAGAAACTTCATGGAATCCGCCTGAGAAGACATCTCTGCAGAAACAAAAAGAAAGGGATTATCACAAACAGGAATTCCACCAAAACAGGCAAAATACTAAAAGGATGAAGCTCGGAGAGGTCGGGAACTACCTAACTCGGAACGGAGAAGGCTTGGATCTCCCAACATTTTCTTCGTGTCCAAGTGAGGTGCCCGACCCCATAAACTGCTCAACACACCCACAAAAGCCTGCTCCACCTCATCTAGACTCTCAAAGGTATACTTAACCGACACTACATTCTCTTGCCAACAAAGAGGAAAAGAAGGCTCCCCACTCTCATCTAGAAAGAAAGGTCGGATGTCCCCAGCAGCCCGGACCTTGAAATAATAGTTCTTAAAATCATGAAAGGACTCATCGTACAAAGTACAAAACTTCTTTCCCTGGTTAGCCCTAAAAGAGACCCAAGACACCTTCCCTCCACCCGACCCCGGTTTCGTCAACACAAACAGATAGGAAAAAAGAGAAACAGAGGGGGAGACGCCCAAAAACTGACACAAAAGTTGGAACAGCTTTAAAAACGCCCAAGAATTTGGATGGAGTTGCGTAGGGGCAAGATTACAAGACCACAGCACCTCGGTTTCCAGGTCAGTAAAGGGAAGTCGGACACCCAGCTTAGAGAAAAAACAATCGTAAGCATAAAAGAAAAGCTTCTCGGAACTTTCTAAAGGCGGGAAGCACACTCTCTCCTCGGACTCCGGGGCTACTAGCTCATAATCCCGCTCAGACTCTCTATTCTCACAAATGCTACACTCCCTACGGAACCTAGCTAAATACTCAGAATCTACAACAGAAGGGACTCTTAGAGGACCAGGATCTACCCAGCCAAGACCACTTGGAATCTTGGTCGACATTGCTTGAAAAACCTTTCGAGACATAAAATTCTTGCCTACAAAGAAGAATACAACAGCAAGCAACAATCACATAAAAGCAGACAGCGAAAACCCATTCAGCAAAAACAAGAAACAAAGATCTTTATAGAAGAAAATGCAGCAACAAAATACCAGAGAAAAGAGCCCCCCCCCATATACAAGCAAACAGAGCAATGGCGGCGCCTCTTTTCGGGGCAACCCAGGCATAGAGAAAAAGAAACAGACAAAGAGCCACACAAAAGAACAGAAGCATATGAGTACAAAAGAAAAGAGACGAACAAACCTAGAAAGAAAGAAAACGGCGAGCTCCGACAGCAAGGGGAACGAAACGGCGGCGCAGAGAAAACTTAGAAAAAACAGAAAGGAACAGAATAAACGAAGAAAAGGAGGAAAGGGGCAAATAAATAATGCCTTCACAAAGCCCGAACGGAAATCGAGGAGAAACGGTAAAATGCAATAAATGCAGAAACGGCCATTTTTGAATTTTGAAAAGAACTACTATGCCCGAGCTCGACCTCTCAAGGACGAACTCGGGCAGGGGCACTGTTCATACCCTGACCGAGCTCCCCAAACTCGGCAAAGTTCATAGAAGGTCCGACCTCATCCCCAGGCCCATGCCTGAGGTCGGACCTCGGACAATAAAGCTAAAGAAGCCCAAAAGGAACGAAGCCCAAGACCTAAAGGCCGAAAAGGCCTAGGAAAGGCGGTTCCACAAAGATAAAGATAAAACTCCCAAAAGGATAAGATAAGATAAGAATATCTTATCCAGGGAAGATCACGGCCAACTACTATAAATACACTGGAGCACCCAGGTATAACATATACTCTAATTCTACTCAATATCTGCTTGGACCCATGCTAACTTAAGCATCGGAGTGTCATTGCAGGTACCACCACCAACCACTCGGCATACCAAGCTCGGGTCATCAATCCCCCCATCTCGGGCCTCCCTAAGACGACCGAGCTGCACGTTTCAGGTAACCCTCGGAACAATAACCATAGCTTGCTTCAAGCCGACAATCTCCGTGGGATCAACCCTTGCTCACGCAAGGTATTACTTGGACGACCCAGTGCACTTGCTGGTTAGTTGTGCGGGATTGCAAAAGTGTTATTGCAATTTCGTGCACCATGACCTCAGAACGGTTGCTAGTGGGCAATATGGAATGCCCAATAAAGTCTAGCCAACCTCTTGCAATTGGTTTGAGGTCTCCCCTCTTGAGTTGGTTTGGGACACCCTTAGAATTGGTTATCCACTTAGTTCCAGGGAGGCATATGTCCTCTAGAACCTGATCCAACCCCTTATCTACTCTCACCATCCTCCTATTAAAGGAATCAGGATCATCTTGTAGTTGAGGCAACTTGAAGATTTCTCTTATTTTGTCCAGACGGAAGTATATAACTTTCCCTCTGACCATGGTTCTATGGGTATGGTAAGCAGTTCCAGTCATTCTCTGCTTATCTGTTAGCCACAGATTTGAGTAGAATTCCTGAACCATCTTCCTTCCAACCTTTGTTTCGGGATTGGTTAGAACTTCCCATCCTCTGTTTCGAATTTGCTCTTGGATCCCCGGATATTCATCTTCTTTCAGATCAAATTTAACTTCCGGGATCACTGACCTCAGACCCATTATTTTATGATAATGGTCTTCATGTTCTTTGGTTAAGAACTTCTCTTCATTCCAAAGATTCTTTGGATTATTCTCTTTCTTGCCTCTTAAATTGGTTTGTTTTCCTTTAGGAGCCATGATATTGATGAATCTTGGCTTAGTGATCACGGAAAAGCACACCAAACTTAGAGGTTTGCTTGTCCTCAAGCAAAAGGAAAGAGAGAAGAGAGGGGGAGGAAGAGAAAATTCGAATGGTGTGGGTGAAAGGGGGTCCCAAACGTGAATTTATAAGGGAGGGGAGAAGAGATTTCGAAAAAAATAGAAATTTGAAAGGAGATATGAGAAGATATGAAAAGAAATTGAGAAAAGGGTGAGTTTTTGAAGAAGATTTGGGATTAATTTGAAATAGATTTGAAGAATGGTTTTGATTTGTGAAGATTTGAAAGTGAATAATGAAAGGTTGAAGTGCATTTATGTAGAAGAGTATGGTTAAAAAGAGGAAAGTTTGAAAAAATTGAGTTGAAAACAAAAATGTGGTCCCCCCACCTTTCTGGCGTTAAACGCCCAGAATGGCACCCATTCTGGCGTTTAACGCCCATTTGCTACCCCTTTTGGGCGTTTAATGCCCAGCCAGGTGCCCTGGCTGGCGTTAAACGCCAGAAATCCTTTATCACTGGGCGTTTTTCCAAAACGCCCAGGATGCTGCACACCTGGCGTTAAACGCCCAGAATGGTGCCCATTCTGGCGTTTAACGCCCAAAATGGTACCATTACTGGCGTTAAACGCCCAGAATGGTGCCCATTCTAGCGTTTAACGCCCAAAATGCCCCTTACTGGCGTTTTTTCGCCAGTAAGCTCATTTTCTCTGCTTTTTGAGCTGAATCCTTCTGTAACTCTGTGAATTCCTTCATTTTTGATACTTGCCTCTGTAAGAACTAATCATACACCTTCCTAATGACTGGGTTGCCTCCCAGCAAGCGCTTCTTTACTGTCTTTAGCTGGACTTTCACTGAGAATCACTCAAGTCTCAGTTTTGAGCATTCCTGCTCAAAATTTCCTTCAAGATAGTGTTTGATCCTCTGTCCATTAACAATGAACTTCTTGTCAGAATCAATATCCTGAAGCTCAACATATCCATATGGTGATACTCCTGTAATCACATACGGACCCCTCCACCGGGACTTGAGTTTTCCTGGAAACAGTTTGAGCCTGGAGTTGAAGAGCAGAACTTTCTGTCCTGGCTCAAAGACTCTGGTTGACAATCTCTTGTCATGCCACTTCTTTGCCTTTTCCTTATAAATTTTTGCATTTTCAAAGGCATTGAGTCTGAACTCCTCTAGCTCATTTAGCTGGAGCAGTCTTTTCTCACCAGCTAACTGTGCATCCATGTTGAGGAATCTGGTTGCCCAGTAGGCTTTGTGTTCCAGTTCCACAGGCAAATGACAGGCCTTCCCATACACCAATTGGTATGGAGAGGTTCCTATAGGAGTCTTGAATGCTGTTCTGTATGCCCACAGAGCATCATCCAAGCTCTTTGCCCAATCCTTTCTTCGGGCTATTACAGTCCGTTCTAGGATTCTTTTTAGCTCTCTGTTAGAGACTTCAGCTTGCCAATTTGTCTGTGGATGATACGGAGTTGCCACTTTATGGCTGATTCCATATCTAACCATAGCAGAGTATAGCTGTTTATTGCAGAAATGAGTGCCCCCATCACTGATTAGCACTCTGGGGACGCCAAACCTGCTGAAAATGTTTTTCTGGAGAAATTTCAGCACGGTTTTGGTATCATTAGTGGGTGTAGCAATTGCTTCTACCCACTTAGATACATAGTCCACTGCCACCAGAATGTAAGTGTTTGAGTATGATGGTGGGAATGGTCCCATGAAATCAATTCCCCATACATCAAACAATTCTATCTCTAATATTCCTTGTTGAGGCATGGCATATCCGTGAGGCAGGTTACCAGCTCTTTGGCAACTATCACAGTTACGCACAAACTCTCGGGAATCTTTATAGAGAGTAGGCCAGTAGAAGCCGCACTGGAGAACTTTAGTGGCTGTTCGCTCACTTCCAAAATGTCCTCCATACTGTGATCCATGGCAGTGCCATAGGATCCTTCGTGCTTCCTCTCTGGGTACACACCTGCGGATCACTCCGTCAGCACATCTCTTAAAGAGATATGGTTCATCCCAAAGGTAGTATTTGGCATCTGAAATTAATTTCTTTCTCTGCACATAACTGTACTCTTTGGGTATGAACCTCACAGCTTTATAGTTTGCAATATCTGTAAACCATGGAGCTTCCTGGATGGCAAAGAGTTGCTCATCTGGGAAAGTCTCAGAGATCACAGTAGAAGGGAGGGACGCCCCAGCTACTGGTTCTATTCTGGACAGATGATCAGCTACTTGATTCTCTGTCCCTTTTCTGTCTCTTATTTCTATATCAAACTCTTGCAGAAGCAACACCCATCTGATAAGCCTGGGTTTTGAATCCTGCTTTGTGAGTAAGTATTTAAGAGCAGCATGGTCAGTGTACACAATCACCTTTGATCCCACTAGGTAGGATCTAAACTTGTCAATGGCATAGACCACTGCAAGTAATTCTTTTTCTGTGGTTGTGTAATTCTTCTGTGCATCATTTAGAACACGGCTAGCATAATAAATGACATGCAGAAGTTTGTTATGCCTCTGTCCCAACACTGCACCAATGGCATGATCACTGGCATCACACATTAATTCAAATGGTAATGCCCAATCTGGTGCAGAGATGACTAGTGCTGTGACCAGTTTAGCTTTCAGGGTCTCAAATGCCTGCAAACACTGTGTGTCAAACACAAATGGTGTGTCAGCAGCTAACAGGTTACTCAAAGGTTTAGCAATTTTCGAAAAATCCTTGATAAACCTTCTGTAGAATCCTGCATGCCCCAGAAAGCTTCTGATTGCCTTAACATTGGCAGGTGGTGGTAATTTTTCAATTACCTCTACCTTTGCCTTATCCACCTCTATTCCCCTGCTTGAAATTTTGTGTCCAAGGACAATTCCTTCAGTCACCATAAAGTGACATTTCTCCCAGTTTAAAACTAGGTTGGTCTCTTGGCATCTTTTCAGGACAAGTGATAGGTGGTTAAGACAGGAGCTGAATGAGTCTCCATATACTGAGAAGTCATCCATGAAGACTTCCAGAAATTTCTCTACCATATCTGAGAAGATAGAGAGCATGCATCTTTGAAAGGTTGCAGGTGCATTGCACAGACCAAAAGGCATTCTCCTATAGGCAAACACGCCAGAAGGGCATGTGAATGCTGTTTTCTCTTGGTCTTGAGGATCTACTGCAATTTGGTTGTAGCCTGAGTAGCCATCCAAAAAGCAGTAATAATCATGACCAGCTAGTCTTTCTAGCATTTGGTCTATGAATGGTAAAGGAAAATGATCCTTTCTGGTGGCTGTATTGAGCCTTCTGTAGTCAATACACATGCGCCACCCTGTGACTGTTCTTGTAGGAACCAGTTCATTTTTTTCATTATGAACCACTGTCATGCCTCCCTTTTTGGGAACAACTTGGACAGGGCTCACCCAGGGGCTATCAGAAATAGGATAAATAATCCCAGCCTCTAGTAATTTAGTGACCTCTTTCTGCACCACCTCCTTCATGGCTGGATTTAGCCTCCTCTGTGGTTGAACCACTGGTTTGGCATTATCCTCCAATAGGATCTTGTGCATGCATCTGGCTGGGCTAATGCCCTTGAGATCACCTATGGACCACCCAAGAGCTGTCTTGTGTGTCCTTAGCACTTGAATCAGTGCTTCCTCTTCCTGTGAATTTAAGGCAGAGCTTATAATCACTGGAAAAGTTTCACCCTCTCCCAGAAATGCATATTTCAGGGATGGTGGTAATGGTTTGAGTTCAGGCTTAGGAGGCTTATCCTCCTCCTGAGGAATTTTCGAAAATTCCTTTGCCTCCTCTGGCTCTTCCTGATCAGTTTGAGCATCTTTGAAGATGTCCTCAAGCTCTGATTCTAGGCTTTCAGCCATATTGATCTCTTCTACCAGAGAGTCAATAATGTCAGCGCCCATGCAGTCCTCTGGTGTGTCTGGATGCTGCATTGCTTTTACAGCATTCAACTTGAACTCATCCTCATTGACTCTCAAGGTTACTTCCCCTTTTTGTACATCAATGAGAGTTCGTCCAGTTACTAGGAATGGTCTTCCTAGAATGAGGGTTGCACTCTTGTGCTCCTCCATTTCCAGTACCACAAAGTCAGTTGGGAAGGCAAATGGCCCAACCTTGACAATCATGTCCTCTATTATGCCTGATGGGTGTTTAATGGAGCCATCAGCAAGTTGGAGGCATATCCTGGTTGGTTTGACTTCTCCAATCAACCCAAGCTTTCTGATAGTGGATGCAGGTATTAAATTGATACTTGCTCCAAGATCACATAAGGCTGTCTTGGTGTAAGTGCCTTCCAATGTGCATGGTATCAGAAAGCTTCCAGGATCTTGAAGCTTTTCTGGTAAGCTTTTTAGAATGACTGCACTGCATTCTTCAGTGAGAAACACTTTTTCAGTTTCTCTCCAATCCTTCTTATGACTTAAGATCTCTTTCATGAACTTAGCATAAGAGGGTATTTGCTCAAGTGCCTCTGCAAAAGGAATCTTTATTTCAAGAGTCCTTAAATAGTCTGCAAAGCGGGCAAATTGCTTATCCTGTTCCGCTTTGCGGAGTTTCTGAGGATAAGGCATCTTGGCTTGATATTCTTCAACCTTAGATGCTGCAAGTTTATTCCGTACAGAAGTGGTTGAAGAAGCCTTGTTAGAGGAATTACTGTCAGCACTCTCAGGTGTCTGATCCTCCCTTGGCGTTTGGACGCCAGAATTGGGTGGAAAATGGGCGTTTAACGCCAACTTTTCCCCCTTTTCTGGCGTTTGAACGCCAGAACTGGGCAAGGAATGGGCGTTTAACGCCAGCTTTCCTTCCCTTTCTGGCGTTTGAACGCCAATACTCCTCTCTGGGCTCTCACTGTCCTCAGAGGGATTTTGAACAGTGGTTTGGTTGTCCTCTGTCAATTGCTCCTTGTTTGACTTTTTGCTCTTTTGAGCAGTGTTATTCAAGGTCTTCCCACTCCTCAATTGAACTGCTTGACACTCCTCTGTTATCTGTTTAGATATTTGCTGTTTTGCTTGATTCAACTGTAGTTCTATGCTTTTATTAGCAACTTTAGTTTCATTGAGCATCTCTTTAAATTTTGCTAACTGTTCTGTCATCAGGAGTAGTTGTTGATTGAGCTCCATTATCTGTTCTTGAGGATTAGAGTCAGTGACTACTGTCATGACTTCCTCTTCTGGAGAGAACTCATTGCTAGAGTACAGATATTGGTTTCTAGCAACAGTGTCTATAAGCTCTTGAGCTTCTTCAATTGTCTTCCTCATGTGTATAGATCCACCAGCTGAGTGGTCTAAAGACATCTGAGCTTTTTCTGTAAGCCCATAGTAGAAAATGTCTAACTGTACCCACTCTGAAAACATTTCAGAGGGACATTTTCTTAGCATACCTCTATACCTCTCCCAGGCATTGTAAAGGGATTCATTATCCTCTTGTTTAAAGCCTTGGATGTCCAGCCTTAGCTGTGTCATCCTCTTTGGAGGGTAAAAATGATTCAGGAATTTGTCTGACAACTGTTTCCATGTCTTTATGCTTGCTGTAGGTTGGTTATTCAACCACCTTTTAGCTTGATCTTTTACAGCAAATGGAAACAGTAATAGTCTGTAGATATCCTGATCCACCTCTTTATCATGTACTGTGTCAGCAATTTGTAAAAACTGTGCCAGAAACTCAGTAGGTTCTTCCTGTGGAAGACCGGAATACTGGCAATTTTGCTGCACTATGATAATGAGTTGAGGATTTAGCTCAAAGCTGCTTGCTTTGATGGGAGGTATACAGATGCTGCTCCCATATGCAGCTGTAATGGGGTTAGCATAAGACCCCAGAGTCCTCTTGGACTGATTAATTCCACTTAAGTCCATAATGGACAAAAGGGAAATGAGAATGATTGCAAAGAGATAAATTTTGTTTATTTTTATTTTTTTTTGAAATAACCGAAAAAATAAAATACAATAAAATAAAATAAAAGGAAAATAAAATAAAATTCGAAAATTAAAAATAAAATAAGATCAAAGCAAATTGAGAACTGAATCAATTAGTGAAAAAAAAGATTTTGAAAACAGCAATTAAGAAGATATGATTGAAAAATTTTTATGAAAAAGATTTGATTTTTAAAAAGAGGAAAGAGAAAAACACAAAAGACACCAAACTTAAAATTTTTAGAAAATCAAACACTAAATTTTCGAAAATTTTAAGAGAAAAACACAAAGAGGACACCAAACTTAGAATTTTTATGAATCAAAAAGGGACTAAGACTATGCAAAAATGAAAATTTTAAAAGAAAAAAATAAAAGCATGCAATTGACACCAAACTTAGAATATGAAACTAGACTCAACTAAAAGACTCTAAACCAACAAAAATAAAACAGTCCTAATCTAAGCAACAAGATAAGCCGTCAGTTGTCCAAACTCGAACAATCCCCGGCAACGGCGCCAAAAACTTGGTGCACGAAATTGCAATAACACTTTTGCAATCCCGCACAACTAACCAGCAAGTGCACTGGGTCGTCCAAGTAATACCTTGCGTGAGCAAGGGTCGATCCCACGGAGATTGTCGGCTTGAAGCAAGCTATGGTTATCTTGTAAATCTTAGTCAGGATATCAGAAATTATCAGGATTGATTGTAAAAAGCAAAAGAACATGTAATGGTTACTTGTATTGCAGTAATGGAGAATGGGTTGAGGTTTGGAGATGCTCCATCTTCTGAATCTCTGCTTTCCTACTGTCTTCTTCATCAAACACGCAAGCCTCCTTCCATGGCAAGCTCATGTAGGGTTTCGCCGTTGTCAATGGCTACCTCCCATCCGCGCAGTGAAAGCTAATGCACGCACTCTGTCACAGTACTGCCAATCACCGGTTTGGTTCCCTCCCCTACCGGAATAGAATCCCTCTTTTGCGTCTGTCACTAACGCCCAGTAGGTTACAGGTTTGAAGCACGTCACAGTCATTCAATCATTGAATCCTACTCAGAATACCACAGACAAGGTTTAGACCTTTCGGATTCTCTTGAATGCTGCCATCAGGTCCTGCCTATACCACGAAGATTCCGATTAAAGAACCCAAGAGATAACTACTCAATCTAAGATAGAACAGAGGTGGTTGTCAAGCACGTGTTCATAGTTGAGAATGATGATGATTGTCACGGATCATCACATTCATCCGGATTAAGAACAAGTGTTATCTTAGAATCGAAGCAAGCATGATTGAATAAGAAACAGTAGTAATTGCATTAATCCATCAAGACACAGCAGAGCTCCTCACCCCCAACCATGTGGTTTAGAGGCTCATACTGTGGAAAGAAACGTGTACAAAATGTTATGAGGTCATAAGGTACGGATACAATGTCAAAAGATCCTATAAGTAGTAAACTAGTGTCCTAAGGTTTACAGAATTGAGTAAATGACAGAAAAATCCACTTCCGGGCCCACTTGGTGTGTGCTTGGGCTGAGCAATGAAGGAATTTCGTGTAGAGACCTTTTCTGGAGTTAAACGCCAGCTTTCATGCCAGTTTGGGCGTTTAACTCCAAATTTTATGCCAGTTCCGGCGTTTAACGCTGGAATTTCTGTAGGTGACTTTGAGCGCCGGTTTGGGCCATCAAATCTTGGGCAAAGTATGGACTATTATATATTGCTGGAAAGCCCAGGATGTCTACTTTCCAATGCCGTTGAGAGCGCGCCAATTGGGCTTCTGTAGCTCCAGAAAATCCACTTTGAGTGCAGGGAGGTCAGAATCCAACAGCATCTGCAGTCCTTTTCAGTCTCTGGATCAGATTTTTGCTCAGGACCCTCAATTTCAGTCAGAAAATACCTGAAATCACAGAAAAACACACAAACTCATAGTAAAGTCCAGAAAAGTGAATTTTAATTAAAAACTAATAAAAATATACTAAAAACTAACTAAAAGATACTAAAAACATACTAAAAACAATGCCAAAAAGCATACAAATTATCCGCTCATCAGATGGATATTGTGACATGTAATCCTACCAAATTGTGGTTCATGAAACTGTGTGGTATAATCAGTGATCGAGCATCATCTCTTCTTATGAACATTTAAACCAAGGGATTGGGAATTTGTTTGTTTTTAGAGAGAATTGGTGAGCCAAGGGATTGGGATCCAATCATATAAGATTGCCAAGCAAAATTCAATGAATGCATTGGTTGAGGAAGGGATAAAAATGTTTTGATTCGGAGATCTCAATATCTCCTGAAACCCAATGAATTCCCCATTTCTGATCTACCACTTTCTCTTTACATTCTGCAATTAAATTCATGCAATCACCCCGATCCCCTTTTAATTTCAGCAATTTAGCTTCTCGCTCTTTAGTTCATGCAATTTAAGATTCCGCACTTTCAATTTCTTGCCATTTACGTTTCCCGCCAATTTTACATTCCGCAATTCTCATCTAAATCTTGATTCCGCTCAACTAGAACACACTTCTAATCCGAATTGCTCACTCAACCAATCCTTGTGGGATTCGACCTCACTCTATTGTGAGTTTTTTTACTTGACGATAACTGGTGCACTTACCGGAAGGAATTTTGCCGATCGTGCAATTTCCTAAAATCGTGGCTATCAAGTTTATAGCTGTATCACAGCCAGAAAATACCTGAAATCACAGAAAAACACACAAACTCATAGTAAAGCCCAGAAAAGTGAATTTTAATTAAAAACTAATAAAAATGTAATAAAAACTAACTAAAATATGCTAAAAACATACTAAAAACAATGCCAAAAAGCGTATAAATTATCCGCTCATCACAACACCAAACTTAAATTGTTGCTTGTCCCCAAGCAACTGAAAGTCAAAATAGAATAAAAAGAAGAGAATATACTATAGACTCCAAAATATCAAAGAAACTTAGCTCCAATTAGATGAGCGGGACTAGTAGCTTTTTGCTTCTGAACAGTTTTGGCATCTCACTTTATCCTTTGAAGTTTAGAATGATTGGCATCTATAGGAACTCAGAACTCAGATAGTGTTATTGATTCTCCTAGTTAAGTATGATGATTCTTGAACATAGCTACTTTATGAGTCTTGGATGTGGCCCAAAGCACTCTGTCTTCCAGTATTACCACCGGATACATTCATGCCACAGACACATGACTGGGTGAACCTTTTCAGATTGTGACTCAGCTTTGCTAGAGTCCCCAATCAGAGGTGTCCAGGGTTCTTAAGCACACTCTTTTTTTTTTTTGCCTTGGATCACTCAGCGTTGCCGGGGATTGGTTTTCGATTGACAACTCTCAAATTGGAAGTTAACTAGATTGAGCACTTTTCTTGTTTTGTTAATTCAGTTCAAGTTACTTGTTGAATTTTAATTTCTGCACTCTGTTACTTGCTTTCTTTCTTTTTGCCTTTAAATTCAAGCAACTAACTCACTGTCTCACTAACTATTTGAATTAATTCCTCAACTGCTCTAACCATACTCTTCCATTAATCAAGAGTATTTCACTTGTTTGTTGCCTGTGCTGTGTTCTTGTATGACAGGTAGGAGAAGAGAGACATCAACTCATCCATATACCGAACCAGAGGGGACCCTTCATAAACTTAGAAGGGAAGCAAGAGGAAAGAGAGTACTGAGAGAAGAAGAATCTGAAGGAGAATCTGAGGACAATTTTGAGGAAGCTCTAGATCTCAACATGGATAGAGAAGTTCACAACCATGAGAGAGCTGATGGAAACAATGCCATTCCCGAGAGGAGGGTTCTTGGTTCATACATAAACCCAACCTCTGGGAATTGTGGTAGCAGCATTCAGAAACCACCCATTCAGGCCAACAATTTTGAACTCAAACCACAACTAATATCACTGGTGGAGAATCATTGTTCATTTGGTGGGAGTGCTAATGAAGATCCAAACCAACATCTCACAAAATTCCTGAGAATTTGCGACACTGTGAAGTCCAGTGGAGTCCAGGAAGATGCCTATAAACTGCTCTTGTTCCCATTTTCACTTAGGGACAAGGCAGCTAAGTGGCTGGAATCATTTCCAAGGGGGAGCCTAACAACCTGGGATGAGGTGGAAAGCAAGTTTCTGGCACGTTTCTACCCCCCACAAAAGGTCAATAGGCTTCGATCTGAGGTTCAGACTTTTAGACAACAAGATGGTGAAACTCTCTATGAGGCATGGGAGAGGTTCAAGGATTTGACAAGGAAATGCCCACCAGACATGTTCCATGACTGGGTGCAATTGCATATTTTCTATGATGGACTTTCTTATGAATCAAGGAAGGCTGTAGACCATTCATCAGGAGATTCATTGAACAGGAAAAAGACTGTGGAAGAAGCCATTGAAGTGATTGAGACAGTGGCTGAGAATGAGTTCTACTATGCTTCAGAGAGACACAACACTAAGGGAGTCATGGCGCTGAACCATGTTGATACAATTCTAGCCCAAAACAAGGTGTTTGCCAAGCAACTAGCAGAGCTCACCAGGAAATTAGAAACAAATCAAGTGGCTGCAATACACACACAAGATCAAGAGGAGGTAAGCACTAAATGAGGTGATTGGGAAGAGGCCAACTATGTGGGAAATCAACAAAGGCAACCATATGATCCACATTCCAACACTTACAACCCAGGCTGGAAAAACCACCCAAACTTTGGGTGGGGAAACCAGCAAACCCAACCACAAAACCACAAACCTTACAACCCCAACCAACATAACAATTCCACATACCAAAACTCCAACCAAAGATCATACCAAGCCACACAAAACACTTACTCCCAACCACCATATCATGGCCAAAATAATCAACCTGCCCAACCTAATCCGAACCAACAATTTCAAGATCAATTAAACAGGATAGAAGGAATGCTTGCAAACATGGGTCAAGACATAAGTGAGTTGAAAAGCTTTAGGGATGATGTGAGATCTACCTTAAGGAACCATGGTGAAAAACTCAAGAGGATGGAGTCTCGAGTAGGAGAGCTATCTCAACAGGCCCCCAAGTCAACTGCAGTGTTCCCTAGTGACACAGAAAAGAATCCTAAAGGGGAACAAAAGGGAGTGAGATGGGAAGAATGCAAGGCCATCACCATATTGAAGGAAGTCTCAGAAGAAGAAGGAATCAGACCCTCAGAACAGGAGCCAAAAATCTTGAAGGAAGGTGTGGAAGAAGCTAAGCAGGAAAGTGAAACTGAGCAAGCCAAGGAACTGCAAAATAAAGGCATGCTGGAAACATACCAACCAAAAGCACCATTTCCTCAGAGGTTAGGAGGAGGTGAAAAAGGGAAAACATATTCAAGGTTTTTAGAGACATTTAAGTCTCTCCATATCAATATTCCCTTTCTTGAGATTCTCCAGCAGATGCCTACACATATCAAGTATTTGAAGGAATTGCTGGGCAAGAAAAGAGTTTTGAAGGGAGGACAAACTGTAATAATGAACAAAGAATGCAGTGCCCTCATCAAGAAGGACATAGTCTCTTAGAAAACAGACCCAGGAAGTTTTCATATCCCCTGCATCATAGGGGAAACAAAAATTGACAGAGGATTCTGTGATCTAGGAGCTAGCATAAATGTGATGCCTCTGACTCTTATGAAGAGGCTACAACTGAATGAGGTGAGATCCACTGATGTAATCATACAACTGGATGACAAAACTCAGAAGCAAGCTGAAGGGGTAGTTGAGAATGTGCTGGTGAAAGTGGGAAATTATTTCTTCCCCACAGACTTTGTCATTTTGGACATGGAGGAAAGCTACCTACACCCTATCATTCTGGGAAGGCCATTTCTAGCCACTGCTAGAGCGCTCATAGATGTAGAACAAGGAGAGCTAATTTTGAGAATACATGATGAACAGCTCATTTTCCATGTTTTCAAACCTGCATCTGAGCCTGAACCAGAACCTGAAAAGCCTAAGGATGATAGTAGCCATCTGTGTTTGGAGGAAAGCAACCCAGCAGCTGAAACTCTGAAACAGTCCTTGGAAGGCAAACAAGAATTGCAAGAGTTAAAGCCACAAGAATCAATAGAAACAGCTCAGAAGGATCCTCCTGGCATAAGGGTCAATGAAGAAATCCTCAAGAGAGAGGGAAGAATTGTAAAGAAATTGCCAAGAGGGTGGAGAAACAAGAAAATTCCCACTGAAGGTTTCTCTCCGGGAGATAAAGTGATATCAAGTCATTATCTGCCAATCCCACCTGGCCTCAAAACCATTCCTTCCCAGCTCCCTCAAGTGTTCACAATCAGGAAAGTTCTTTCTATGGAACATTTGGAAATCATGAAGGAATCAAATGGGGACGTTTTCATAGTGAGAGGAGAGGACATCAAGCACTACAATCCACCCTAACAAGGGACAACCGTCAAGCTAATGACGTTAACGAAGCGCTTGTTGGGAGGCAACCCAACCTGAGGTAATACTCCTTTGCTGTTTCTTTTATTTGTTTCAATAAAAAGGTGAAGTAGTTTCTGTGCATTGCAAAGAATTAAGTTTGGTGTTTCACACCAAACAATGAATTCGTGGATCAATAATTCAAAGGGGAATGTGTGACTCTAAGTTTGGTGTTCCACCATATAGATCAACTGAACACAACAACCTTTGAATTATATGAAAGGAACAACCATTCTAAGCAATCACAGAAATGCTTAAAATCCTTAGCAGCAACTTCATTCCAAGGAGAATTCAAGGATTCAAAGAGCAGAGGAGTAAGTAGGAGACTAAGTTTGGTGTTCACACACCAACTTAAGACTCAGACACTTGCCCATACATAGTTGAGCTAACCATTCAAGTGCTTGAGAAGCAAGCAACTTCATCACTCTTTGCAGGAAAGGAAACAAGGATCTTAGAAAGAACATGAAGCAACAACTAGGAGAAGAAGGAGAAATCAAATTGTTTCCTGGCAACAAAGAGAAAACAAGAAATTTCACAAGGTGGTGTTGTTCCTTGACCATTCTTTAAAAGGCAAACAAAAGCATGCTTGTTCTGGTTTAAACTGTAATTGTTGAATCTTTCTGGAATGTGAAGTTTTTAGTATGAGTGTTGGTTTACTGCTTTGAATAAAGTGAATGCCTAGATGTTTGGATATAACTTCACCTTCTTAAACAAATGCTTGCCATGCTTGTTCTGTTTCCAAAAATAAAAGAAAAGTTTGAACAAAAGTAACTTGGCTCAATTAGTGACAAATCAAGTAGAATTAAGTGGTGGTATGCATGCTTGATTGTTTAGTCAGATCACTGGAAATTGAGTGTAGAATTATCATTTTTGTGTAGAAGTTTGAATACTGTCTATGGATCTTGATGACTAAATGTCTTTGGCCATGAAAAAGAAAGAAAAAGAAGAAGAAAAAGCCACTGAAAAAGGGCAACCAAAAAGCAAAAAAATTGAGAAAGTAGGCTAGGCACCAATGGTTTGAACTTCTGAGACAAATGCCTGTGGTGTTTATGTATTAAGGATATGCTTGGATGAATAGGTTCTGAGGAGTGTTTCAACACTTGGTAACTTGGGTTAACTAACCCGGGATTATCAACCAAAAGTCCATTATCAAGAGCAACCTAAATACAAAACATTTAGTCACACAAAGAGGTGCTGGGCACCAATGTCTCAAGAAGAAATGTGAACTAAAATGCCTGTAGTGGATATGTGTAGTGCACTGATAAGAAAAAGAAAATGCCAAAGGCTTGTGCAACACATGACACCGAGCAAACAAGGAGCAAAGGAGCTCTAAGAAAAAGAAAAACAAAGAAGAGAAAAGTGCCAAGGACATAAGAATAACAAGAGGCCATAGCAGTGTTTGATGGATGCAATGAAAAAGTGATGCTGCAACTTTCTGCATAAAACCCTTCTGATGAACTTCAAATGCTTGCTAATATAGCCAATGTAATTGCTTTCTGTTTCATACTTTCTTCTCAAGTAACTCAGGACTTGCTTAGGGACAAGCAAGTATTAAGTTTGGTGTTGTGATGCCAAGGCATCTTAGGCTAGTTTCACTAGCATTTTTCTGTTAGTTTTAGTTGTTTTATGCATTTTCTTGAGCTTAAAGTAACCAAGAATGGTTAAATGAATAACAAAGCAATGAACCATCCAAACAGTATGATTTTGATGCAAATTTCATGAGTTTTTAGTTATATTACTTGAATGCTATGAATGAAAGATTTCTCATGAAATTTTGCAAGACTTTGATGCAGTTGTTTGGATGATTTCAGGGAAGAAGAGGCTAGGCAAGGAAGCAACAAAATCAATAAAGGAAGCTTGAATATCACATGTGGAGTTTAAGCTCCAGTTTAAGCTTAAACTGGAGCTTAAACGCCAAAATCAGGAAAAGATGAAAGTAGCGTTTAACCTCCAGTTTAACCTTAAACTGGAAGTTAAACGCCAGAATTGAGAAATGCACCAGGGAGCCATTTCCACGTTTAAGCTCCAGTTTAACCTTAAACTGGAGCTTAAACGTGTTCGACCAAAATTCTCCTCCAGGGTTGCTTTCTTCATTTCCACGTTTAAACTTCAGTTTAACCTTAAACTGAAGCTTAAAGGTGTTCGACAATTCCACACTCCAGGGTTGCCTTCTTCCATTTCCACGTTTAAGCTTCAGTTTAACCTTAAACTGAAGCTTAAACGTGTTCGACTACTTTACCCTCCAGGGTTGCTTTCTTCCATTTCCACGTTTAAGCTTCAGTTTAACCTTAAACTGAAGCTTAAACGTGCTTGAATTATACCACCTCCAGGAGTGTCCAACGTTTAAGTTGCAGTTTAAGCTTAAACTGCAACTTAAACGCCACTAATTGAAAAGGGTTTCTGGGCCAAAGATATTGTAGTTTAAGTTAGCATTTGAGCACAAACATTAACTTAAACGTACTCTGGTATGAAACCCAATTGAATATCATGGTTTATGGGATTGGGCCTGAAGAATTGATGAGTCTGGAATTTCAATTTGTTGAGTCATGTGTCATTACTTGATTATCACTAAGTTAGCTCAATGAATGTTATAGAATTGGATCAGCAGCCTCATCAGGATTATGGATCATAAACCCAAAGCAAAAGGAAATTAGGGAAAGGCCTCAAAGCCCAAGAAACACAATAGAAGCTCAATTTAGAAAGTGTATAAATAGGATAGAATTTAAGTTGGTTGGAGGACGCTGAAACTTTTGGGATCATTTTTTCTAGTTTTCATACTTTTTGTAATTGAATTCAGAGCTATGACTCACTAAACCCCCTTTCATTGGGTTAGGGAGCTCTATTGTAATTCAATGAATCAATAATAGTTTTTATCTTCTTCTTCAATCTTTTCTCTTGAATTTTGTTAGAAAGCGTCTCGATCTAATTCCATTGGTTAGTTGTCTTGGGAAAGAAACTATCCATAATTGGAATCCTTCGGAACCTTGGGAAAGGAATGGAGGATTCATGCTAGAGAAGCTTTCTCACAGTGAATTGGATTGGGGTTTGGATGGATATTGTGACATGTAATCCTACCAAATTGTGGTTCATGAAACTGTGTGGTATAATCAGTGATCGAGCATCATCTCTTCTTATGAACATTTAAACCAAGGGATTGGGAATTTGTTTGTTTTTAGAGAGAATTGGTGAGCCAAGGGATTGGGATCCAATCATATAAGATTGCCAAGCAAAATTCAATGAATGCATTGGTTGAGGAAGGGATAAAAATGTTTTGATTCGGAGATCTCAATATCTCCTGAAACCCAATGAATTCCCCATTTTTGATCTACCACTTTCTCTTTACATTCTGCAATTAAATTCATGCAATCACCCCGATCCCCTTTTAATTTCAGCAATTTAGCTTCTCGCTCTTTAGTTCATGCAATTTAAGATTCCGCACTTTCAATTTCTTGCCATTTACGTTTCCCGCCAATTTTACATTCCGCAATTCTCATCTAAATCTTGATTCCGCTCAACTAGAACACACTTCTAATCCGAATTGCTCACTCAACCAATCCTTGTGGGATTCGACCTCACTCTATTGTGAGTTTTTTTACTTGACGATAACTGGTGCACTTGCCGGAAGGAATTTTGCCGATCGTGCAATTTCCTAAAATCGTGGCTATCAAGTTTATAGCTGTATCACAGCCAGAAAATACCTGAAATCACAGAAAAACACACAAACTCATAGTAAAGCCCAGAAAAGTGAATTTTAATTAAAAACTAATAAAAATGTAATAAAAACTAACTAAAATATGCTAAAAACATACTAAAAACAATGCCAAAAAGCGTATAAATTATCCGCTCATCACAACACCAAACTTAAATTGTTGCTTGTCCCCAAGCAACTGAAAGTCAAAATAGAATAAAAAGAAGAGAATATACTATAGACTCCAAAATATCAAAGAAACTTAGCTCCAATTAGATGAGCGGGACTAGTAGATTTTTGCTTCTGAACAGTTTTGGCATCTCACTTTATCCTTTGAAGTTTAGAATGATTGGCATCTATAGGAACTCAGAACTCAGATAGTGTTATTGATTCTCCTAGTTAAGTATGATGATTCTTGAACATAGCTACTTTATGAGTCTTGGCTGTGGCCCAAAGCACTCTGTCTTCCAGTATTACCACCGGATACATTCATGCCACAGACACATGACTGGGTGAACCTTTTCAGATTGTGACTCAGCTTTGCTAGAGTCCCCAATCAGAGGTGTCCAGGGTTCTTAAGCACACTCTTTTTTTTTTTTGCCTTGGATCACTTAGAAATTTTTTTTACTACTTTTTCTTGCTTCAAAAATCAATTTGATGATTTTTCAGATCCTCAATAACATTTCTCCTTTTCCATCATTCTTTCAAGAGCCAACAAGTTTAACATTCTTTAATCAACAAATTCAAAAGACATATGCACTGTTCAAGCATTCATTCAGAAAACAAAAATTATTATCACCACATCAAACTAATTCAACTAGTTTCAGAGATGAATTTGAAATCCTGTACTTCTTATTCTTTTGTGATTAGAGCATTTTTCATTTAAGAAAGGTGATGGATTCATAGGACATTTATAGCTTTAAGACATGAACCTTAAATTTTATTAATCATGAATTAAGAACATGACTCAAAAATAGATATAAGATAAGACTAATAGTAATAGAAAACAGAATTTTAAATGACTCTAAAATAGACTCCTAATGATAGAGATTATCACAGAGTTAGGACTCAACAACCTTGATCTTGAGAAGTGGATGCTCCCTCAACTTGTGGGGTATTTGACCCTTCAAGGGAGAGCTTCTGGCACTTCAGCTCCTATAGCTCACGCCCCTGCTTCTCTTGTTCCTTCAGCAATTTGCAGAGCATGCAGTTTTGATTCTGCTGTTCTTCCTTAATTTGTTCCATAGCTTCTTGCAGCTTGGCAACAGATGCTTCTAGGCGAATCTAGTAGTCAATTTCAGGAAGTTCAGGGAGGAACTCCTGCGCCCTCCTTTTGATAGAGTTATCTTGCATTTGTCCTTCCATTGACCTCTTGGTGATTGGGTGTTCAATTGGGATGAATTCATCTACTCCCATCCTCACCCCAGCATCTTTACATAGCAAAGAGATTAAGCTTGGGTAAGCTAGTTTGGCTTCAGTGGAGTTCTTGTTTGCAATTGTGTAAATCTCACAAGCAATCAGATGATGAATCTCCACTTCTTTACCCAGCATGATGCAATGAATCATCACTGCTCTCTTGATAGTAACCTCAGAACGGTTACTAGTGGGCAAGATAGAAAGCCCTATGAAGTCCAACCAGCCTCTTGCAACTGGTTTGAGATCTCCACTTGGTTCCAGGGAGGCATATGTCCTCTAGAACTTGATCCAACCCCTTATCTACTCTCACCATTCTCCTATTAAAGGATTCAGGATCATCTTGTAGTTGAGGCAATTTGAAGACCTCTCTTATTTTGTCCAGATGGAAGTAAATAATTCTCCCTCTGACCATGGTTCTGTAGGTATGAAAAGCGGTTTCAGTCATTCTCTACTTATCTGTTAACCACAGATTTCAGTAGAATTCCTGAACCATGTTTCTTCCAACCTTTTGTCTCAGGGTTGGTTAGAACTTCCCATCCTCTGTTTCGAATTTGCTCTT
The DNA here is from genome assembly GCF_014773155.1 of Arachis stenosperma. NCBI lineage: Eukaryota > Viridiplantae > Streptophyta > Magnoliopsida > Fabales > Fabaceae > Arachis > Arachis stenosperma. The sequence continues at coordinate 124,346,796 of NC_080379.1, forward strand.
GGATCTCTGGATATTCATCTTCTTTCAGATCAAATTTAACTTCCGGAATCACTGACCTTAGACCTATTATTTTGTGGTAATGGTCTGGATGTTCTTTGGTTAAGAACCTCTCTTGACTCCAAAGGTCCTTTGGAGCATTCTCTTGCTTGCCTCTTGAATTGGTTTGTTTTCCTTTGGGAGCCATGATCTTGATGAGCCTTAGCTTAGTGATCACGGAAAAACACACCAAACTTAGAGGTTTGCTTGTCCTCAAGCAAAAAAAAGAAAGGAAAGAGGAGAGAGAGGAGGAGGGCAAATTCGAATGGTGAGGAAAGGGGAATGGCCAAACGTGTATTTATAAGGGAGGGGGAGAGATTTCGAAAATTTTGAAGGAAATTTGAGAAGATATGGAAAGAATTTGAGAGATATTTGAGTTTTTGAAGAAGATTTAGAAAGGATTTGAAAGAGATTTGAAGAATAATTTTAATTTTGAAAATTTGAAGGTGAATGATGAAAGTTTGAAATGTGTTTATGTAGAAAATTATGGATCAAAACAGGAAAGTTTGAAAAAATTTGAAGTGGAAAACAAAATCTCTGTCCCCCACCTATTTGGCGTTAAACGCCCAGAATGGTATCCATTTTGGTGTTTAACGCCCAAATGTTGGCCAATTTGGGCGTTTAACGCCCAGCCAGGTACCCTGGCTGGTGTTAAACGCCAGAAACCCCTTCATCACTGGGCGTTTTGCTAAACGCCCAAGATGCTGCACAGCTGGCGTTAAACGCCCAGAATGGTGCCCATTCTGGCATTTAACGCCCAAAATGGTATCTTTACTGGCGTTAAACTCCCAGAATGGTGCCCATTCTAACGTTTAACGCCCAGAGTACCCCTTATTGGCGTTTTTTCACCAGCAAGCTCCTTTTCTCTGCTTTTTGCACTGAATCCTTTTGTAACTCTGTGAATTCCTTCAATTTTGATGATCACCCTTTGAGAATATGTATCAAACTTTTATTAAACAAAACAGATAACCTGCTAATGACTTGGTTGCCTCCCAGCAAGCGCTTCTTTATTGTCTTTAGCTGGACCTTTACTGAGATTTATTCAAGCCTCAGTTTTGAGCATTCTTGCTCAAAATTGCTTTCAAGATAATGCTTGATCCTCTGTCCATTAACAATGAACTTTTTGTCAGAATCAATATCCTGAAGCTCAACATATCCATATGGTGACACTCCTATAATCACATACGAACCTCTCCACCGGGATTTAAGTTTTCCTGGGAACAATTTGAGCCTAGAGTTGAAGAGCAGAAATTTTTGTCCTGGCTCAAAGACTCTGGATGACAACTTCTTGTCATGCCACTTCTTTGCCTTTTCCTTATAAATTTTTGCATTTTCAAAGGCACTGAGTCTAAATTCATCTAGCTCATTTAGCTGGAGTAATCTTTTTTCACCAGCTAACTTAGCATCCAGGTTTAGGAATCTGGTCGCCCAGTAGGCTTTATGTTCCAGTTCCACGGGCAGATGACAGGCCTTGCCATACACAAGTTGGTATGGAGAGGTTCCTATAGGAGTCTTGAATGCTGTTCTGTATGCCCACAGAGCATCATCCAAGCTCTTTGCCCAATCCTTTCTACGGGCAATTACAGTCCGTTTTAGGATTCTTTTTAACTCTCTGTTAGAGACTTCAGCTTGCCCATTTGTCTGTGGATGATACGGAGTTGTTACTTTGTGGCTAATTCCATATTGGACCATAGCAGAGTACAGCTGTTTGTTGCAAAAATGAGTGCCTCCATCACTGATTAGGACTCTGGGAACACCAAATCTACTGAAGATGTGTTTCTAGAGGAATTTCAGCACGGTCTTAGTATCATTAGTGGGTGTAGCAATTGTTTCTACCCATTTAGATACATAGTCTACTGCCACCATAATGTAAGTGTTTGAGTATGATGGTGGGAACGGACCCATGAAGTCAATACCCCATACATCAAACAATTCAATCTCTAAGATCCCTTGTTGAGGCATGGCGTATCCATGAGGCAAGTTACCAGCTCTTTGGTAACTGTCACAGCTACGCACAAACTCTCGGGCATCTCTATAGAGAGTAGGCCAGTAGAAGCCACATTGGAGGACCTTAGTGGCTGTTCGCTCACTTTCGAAATGTCCCCCATACTGTGATCCATGGCAGTGCCACAGGATCCTTTGTGCTTCCTCTCTGGGTACACATCTGTGGATCATTTCGTCTGCACATCTCTTAAAGAGATATGGCTCATCCCATAGGTAGTACTTGGCATCTGAAATTAATTTCTTTCTTGGCACCCTGCTGTACTCCTGGGGTATGAACCTCACAGCTTTATAATTTGCAATATCTGCAAACCATGGAGCTTACTGAATGGCAAAGAGTTGCTGATCTGGGAAAGTCTCAGAGATCTCAGTAGAAGGGAGGGACGCCCCAGCTACTGGTTCTATTCGAGACAGATGATCAGCTACTTGGTTCTCTGTCCCTTTTCTGTCTCTTATTTCTATATCAAACTCTTGCAGAAGTAGCACCCACCTTATGAGCCTGGGTTTTGAATCCTGCTTTGTGAGTAAGTATTTAAGAGCAGCATGGTCAGTGTACACAATCACTTTTGACCCTACTAAATAGGATCTAAACTTGTCAATGGCATAGACCACTGCAAGTAACTCTTTTTCTGTGGTTGTAAAATTCTTCTGTGCATCATTTAAAACATGGCTAGCATAATAAATGACGTGCAGAAGCTTGTTATGCCTCTGTCCCAACACTGCACCAATGGCATGGTCACTGGCATCACACATTAGTTCGAATGGCAATGTCCAGTCTGGTGTAGAGATGACTGGTGCTGTGACCAGCTTGGCTTTCAGGGTCTCAAACGCCTGCAGACACTGAGTGTCAAACACAAATGGTGTGTCAGCAGCTAGCAGGTTTCTCAGAGATTTTGCAAATTTTAAAAAATCCTTTATAAACCTTCTGTAGAATCCTGCATGCCCCAGAAAGCTTCTGATTGCCTTAACATTGGCAGGTGGTGGTAATTTTTCAATTACCTCTACCTTTGCTTTATCCACCTCTATTCCCTTGGTTGAAATTTTGTGCCCAAGGACAATTCCTTCAGTCACCATAAAGTGACATTTCTCCCAGTTTAAAACCAGGTTAGTCTCTTGGCACCTTTTCAGGACAAGTGCTAGATGGTTAAGACAGGAGTTGAATGAGTCTCCATATACTGAGAAGTCATCCATGAAGACTTCCAGAAACTTCTCCACCATATCAGAGAAGATGGATAGCATGCATCTCTGAAAAGTTGCAGGTGCATTACACAAACCAAAAGGCATTCTTCTGTAGGCAAACACACAAGAAGGGCAAGTGAATGCTGTTTTCTCTTGGTCTTGAGGATCTACTGCAATTTGGTTGTAACCTGAATAGCCATCCAAAAAGCAGTAATAATCATGACCAGCTAGTCTTTCTAGCATTTGGTCTATGAATGGTAAAGGAAAATGATCCTTTCTAGTGGCTGTATTGAGCCTTCTGTAGTCAATACACATACGCCACCCTGTAACTGTTCTTGTAGGAACCAGTCCATTCTTTTCATTATGAACCACTGTCATGCCTTCCTTCTTGGGGACAACTTGGACAGGGCTCACCCAGGGGCTATTAGAAATGGGATAAATAATCCCAACCTCAAGTAATTTAGTGACCTCTTTCTGCACCACCTCCTTTATGGCTGGATTTAGCCGCCTTTGTGGTTGAACCACTAGTTTGGCATTATCCTCCAATAGGATCTTGTGCATGCATCTTGCTGGGCTAATGCCCTTAGGATCACTTATGGACCACCCAAGAGCTGTCTTGTATGTCCTTAGCACTTGAATCAGTGCTTCCTCTTCCTGTGGATTTAAAGCAGAGCTTATGATCACTGGAAAAGTGTCACCCTCTCCCAGAAATGCATACTTCAGGGATGGTGGTAGTAGTTTGAGCTCAGGTTTGGGAGGCTTATCCTCTTCCTGAGGAATTTTCAAAAATTCTTTTGTTTCCTCTAGTTCTTTGATACGTAAAAATTTTATTTCACGTACAACCGGCAAGTATACCGGATCGTATCAAGTAGTAAAACTCACTAAGAGTGAGGTCGATCCCACGAGGATTGGTAGATTAAGCAACTTTAGTTAAATGGTAGATTTAGTCAAGCAAACATAGTTTTGATTTCATGAGCATTTTGATTTTTGGACATAATTACAAGAATTTAAATGGCAAGGAATGTAAAGAACTAGAAGATAGAAATAAAATGAAAGTAAATAACTGAAACTTAAATTGCAAGAAACTTAAATGACATCAAAGATAAATGGCAAGGAATTAAAGGGTGCAGAAAATTAAAGAACATAAGAGTAAATAGCAAGAATTAAAGGAACAAAATGTAGATGACAAGAATAATAAATTGACTGAATGTAAAAGGGAATTGGGTTATGGGTAATCAACCAACTAGAAGCAAAAGAAATAAGAAGTAATGATAGAGAGGATCATTAGGGATCAGAGATGCTAGTTTTCATGAATTGATGTTAGTCAAATCCTTCTCAATCATGGGTATAGATCCATGGCAAGTGGGTAATTGAATCCCAATCTCTTGGTGATTCAATTTCTCTCAACATAACCAATTGCCACTCTCGTGATCTAATTGTTCATGAGAAGAGCTGAAGCTCAAATCTAATCCAGCCACACAAATCCCATAATCTCAACCAAGGAGAGTTACATCTCACATACTAACCAAGGTGTATTGATTAAAGAAATCATGAAAGGATGAACTCTAAACTGAATTATGTGGCTCATTCCTCAAATTCACCACATAATTCATATAGATTAACCCCTCTCTCGATGGTGGTTGAATCTTTGAAGAACAAGAGTTCCCTCTTTAGATCAACCACTAGAATTGAGGAGGAAAAGATGAGTTCACCAATGCATTCCAACAAGCAGAGCTCTTCCCCCTAATGAAAGTGGGGTTTAGTGAGTCATCGCTCCAATTTCAACAACAATTGCCATAAACCAAAATTTAACTAAAATGCCAAGAAAGATGAAGAAGAATAAGGAAATGCTTAAAGCTTCAGAAAATGAAGAAGAGAAGTTCCAAAAGAAAAACTAGAATTAGCTCTCCGGGTGTATTCCCGGAAGTACTAGAGAACTTTCAAGTAAAAGTGCTAAAAGTATGAAAAAGTTCTAAGTGTCAAAAGTCCTCCCAAAGTACAAACTCAATCTCTTTTTATACTAGTCCCAAAACTCTTTCAAAGATCTTGAATTGGGTTAGCAATATGGGCTTCCTCTTTGTTGAATTCTTGGCTCAATTGGAAGAAGTGTTGCTAGACTTGGAAAGGAAGAGTTCATTCATCATGCTTCTGGCCCATTGGCTTGGCGTTTTTGTCAATAACGCTGGCCTTAATGCACGTTGGCAACGTGCATCACAATTTCCTGGAAGTGAAGTTTGAGACTTGGGCGTTGCTAGCCCAAGTTGTTGCTAACAACTTGCTTTTCCTCTTCTTGGCTCTACTTTCATGCTAAATGTAGCCCAGAATTTGAGTGTCAACCTTCTGCTTCAATATGGACTATTATACATCATTGGAAAGCTCTTGATGTCTATTTTCCAATGCCACTGGAATCACCTCAATTGGACTTTCCTAGCTCAAGTTATGCTTCCTCAAAGAAGGTAAGGTTAAGCTGCCAAGTTGTTGCCAAAAACGCACCTTCACTCCCAAGTTGGCAACGTGCTCGTGCCTAACCTCCCAAGGCAGGGACTTGGGGCTGGCATTGTTGCAAAACACGCCCCCTTGCTAGCACGTTGGCAACGTGCTCGTGCCCCCCTCCAGGGCTCATCTCTAGCCTTCTTGAATTTCAACTTCATGTTCTTGTTTTTAGGGCCTAAAGATGACTCTGGTTTGGCTTCAATTTTGTGCTCCACCATAGACTATTATATATGGTTGGAAAGCTCTGAATGTTAGCTTTCCAACGCAACTGGAAGCACTCAATTTGGATCTCTGTAGCTCAAGATATTTTCCATTAAAGGGGACATGGTCAGGCTGCCTTGTTGGAGTTGTTGTGGATAACGCCCCTATATTCCAAGTTGGCAACGTGCTACCTCCATTCTTCACTATCCAAAGCTTCCTGGCGTTGTTGCCAAACACGCCAATGTTTTCTTGAGTTGGCAACGTGCCCGATGCTTCTTCAAGGCTCTAAACATTGCTCCCCACGTTGCCATTGAACACGCCTATAGAAGCTGGCGTTGGCAACGTGGTTAGTAGCTCTTCCTGGCGTTGGCAACGTGGTTGGCAGCTCTTTCTGGCGTTGGCAACGTGGTTGGCACCAAGACTTGGCGTTGGCAACTTGATTGGCACCAAGACTTGGCTGGCAGCACGTCCTGGCGTTGGCAACTTGGCTGGCAGCACATCCTGGCGTTGGCAACTTGGCTGGCACCCAAGACTTGGTGCCTAGCCAAGCAACCATTTCTGGCGTTGCCAAGGAACACGCCAATGATAGTGGCGTTGGCAACGTGCTCGAAGTTGTTTCCTATGGTGCCAAAGTTGCTTGGCGTTGCCTTGAATAACGCCTATGGTTCTTGGCGTTGGCAACGCCCTCGAGCTCCTCTTCAAGGTTTCATTCTTGTTGCTTGGCGTTGCCTTGAATAACGCCTATGGTTCTTGGCGTTGGCAACGCCCTCGAGCTCCTCTTCAAGGCTTCATTCTTGTTGCTTGGCATTGCCTTGAGACACGCCAATGAAGTAGCACGTTGGCAACGTGCTCGAGCTTCTTGGCTGGGCAAATTCTTCTAGCTTAGCGTTGCCTTGAACAACGCCCATACTCTCCACGTTGGCAACGCCCTCGAAGCTCCTTCATGGCCCAAGTTCCTTGCTTGTGTGTGTTGCCCATAAAAACTCACTCCTTTCTCCAAGTTGGCAACGCCAACTTCTCTTCCAAGGCTGCCTGGCGTTGCCTCCAATAACGCACCCTATTCCCAAGTTGGCAACGCCAACTTTTGTTCTTCAAGGTTGCCTGGCGTTATCCTCAACAACGCAGCCTATTCCCAAGTTGGCAACGCCAACTTTTGTTCTTCAAGGTTGCCTGGCGTTATCCTCAACAACGCACCCTATTCCCAAGTTGGCAACGCCAACTTTTCTTCTTCTTGCCCAACTTGCATCATTCTTGCTTCCATGCTTCCTTGTTTCATCACCTATCATCAACAAAGGAAATAGCTTCAAAGTCTTACCAATTCATGCAATAAATTTCATGAGATTCATTCATACTCATTCATGTATGTATTCTTTAAATCATTTGCATGAATTTGGCTAGAATCAACATGTTCCTTGGTATTCTCATGCATGAAGATAAAACTCATAAAAGGACTTGTTTATTTAGAGGAAATGAGTGAAATTAAGCTAAAACCAACTAAACTAACTAGCTAATATAACAAATATGCAATTGCATCATTCTTCCTGATCAGGCTGAACATCCTTGAAGATGTCCTCTAGCTCTGATTCTAGACTTTCAGTCATATTGATCTTTTCCACCAAAGAGTCAATAATGTCAGCACTCATGCAGTCATTTGGTGTGTCTGGATGCTGCATAGCTTTTACAGCATTCAACTTGAACTCATCCTCATTGACTCTCAGGGTTACTTCCCCTTTTTGTACATCAATAAGAGTTCGTCCAATTGCTAGGAAAGGTCTTCCTAGAATGAGAGTTGCACTCTTGTACTCCTCCATTTCCAGCACTACAAAGTCAGTTGGAAAGGCGAATGGCCCAACCTTGACAATCATGTCCTCAATTATGCCTGGTGGATATTTAATGGAGCCATCAGCAAGTTGGAGACATATCCGGGTTGGTTTGACTTCTTCAGTCAACCCAAGCTTTCTGATAGTGGATGCAGGTATTAGATTGATACTTGCTCCAAGGTCACACAGTGCTGTCTTGGTGCAAGCACCTTCTAATGTGCATGGTATCATAAAGCTTCCTGAATCTTGAAGCTTTTCTGGTAAGCTTTTCAGAATGACTGCACTGCATTCTTCAGTGAGAAACACTTTTTCAGTTTCTCTCCAATCCTTCTTATGACTTAAGATCTCTTTCATGAACTTAGCATAAGAAGGTATTTGCTCAAGTGCCTCTGCAAACGGAATCTTTATTTCAAGAGTCCTTAGATAGTCTGCAAAGCGGGCAAATTGCTTATCCTGTTCCGCTTGGCGGAGTTTCTGAGGATAAGGCATCTTGGCTTTATATTCTTCAACCTTAGTTGCTGCAGGTTTATTCCTTATAAAGGTGGTTGGAGAAGCCTTTTTAGAGGGGCTACTATCAGCACTCTCATGTGTCTGATTCCCCATTGGCATTTGAACGCCAGGATTGGGTGAGGAATGGGCGTTTAACGCCAACTTTTCCCCCTTTTCTGGCGTTTGAACGCCAGGAGTATTCCTCTCTGGGCTCTTACTGTCCTCAGAGGGATTTTGGGCAGTGGTTTAGTTATCCTTTGTCAATTGTTCCTTTCTTGGCTTTTTGCCACTTTGAGCAGTGTTATTCAATGTTTTTCCACTTCTCAGTTGAACTGCTTGGCATTCTTCTGTTATCTGTTTAGATAACTGCTGTTTTGTCTGATTCAACTGTGATTCTATGTTCTTGTTAGCAATTTTAGTTTCTTGGAGCATCTCTTTAAATTCTGCTAACTATTTTGTCATCAGGTGTAATTGCTGATTAAGCTCAACAATCTGTTCTTGAGGATTAGGATCAGTGGCTATTGCCATAGCTTCTTCTTTTGTAGAGGACTCATTGCTAGAGTACAAATGTTGATTTCTAGCAACAGTATCTATGAGTTCTTGAGCCTCTTCAATCGTTTTCCTCATGTGTATAGACCCACCAGCTGAGTGGTCTAAAGACATCTGAGCTTTTTTTGTAAGCCCATAGTAGAAGATGTCTAACTGTACCCACTCTGAAAACATTTCAGAGGGGCATTTCCTTAGCATACCTCTATACCTCTCCCAGGCATTATAAAGGGATTCATTATCCTCTTGTTTAAAGCCTTGGATGTCCAGCCTTAGCTGTGTCATCCTTTTTGGAGGGTAAAATTGATTCAGGAATTTGTCTGATAACTGTCTCCATGTCTTTATGCTTGCTGTAGGTTGGTTATTCAACCACCTCCTAGCTTGATCTTTTACAGCAAATGGAAACAGTAATAGTCTGTAGACATCCTGATCCACCTCTTTATCACGTACTGTGTCAGCAATTTATAAGAATTGTGCCAGAAACTCAGTAGGTTCTTCCTGTGGAAGACCGGAATACTGGCAATTTTGCTGCACCATGATAATGAGTTGAGGATTTAGCTCAAAGCTGCTTGCTTTAATGGGAGGTATACAGATGCTACTCCCATATGCAGCTATAATGGGGTTAGCATATGACCCCAGCGTCCTTCTGGACTGCTTAATTCCACTTAGGTCTATGATGGAGAAAAGGAATATGATATGGATTCACAAGTAAAGTAATTTTTTTTTTATTAAAGGTGACCGAAAAAATTAAAATAAAATAAATGGAAAATAAAATAAAATTTCGAAAACTAAAAGAAAATAAAATTAAAACAAATTGAAAACTGAATCAATTAGTTAATTAAAAAGATTTTGGACTTAGCAATTGAAAAGATATAATTGAAAATTATTTTGAAAAAGATTTGATTTTTGAAATGAGAAAAGAGAAAAACAACAAAATGACACCAAACTTAAAATTTTTGGAAAATCAAACACAAATTTTCAAAAATTTAAAGGAAAACACAGAGAAGACACCAAACTTAGAATTTTTTTAGGATCAAGAAAGGACTAAGGACATGCAAATTCGAAAAAAATAAAAGAAAACAAAAGCATGCAATTGACACCAAACTTAAAATATGAAACTAGACTCAAATAAAAGACTCTAAACCAACAAAAATAAAATAGTCCTAATCTAAGCAACAAGATAAACCGTCAGTTGTCCAAACTCAAAACAATCCCCGGCAACGGCGCCAAAAACTTGGTGCACGAAATTGCAATTCTGCACAACTAACTAGCAAGTGCACTGGGTCGTCCAAGTAATACCTTACGTGAGTAAGGGTCGATCCCACGGAGATTGTCAGCTTGAAGCAAGCTATGGTTATCTTGTAACTCTTAGTCAGGATATCAATAATTATCAGGTTTAATTGTGAAAAGTAAAAGAACATGAAATAAGTACTTGTTTTGCAGTAATGGAGAACAGGTTGAGGTTTTGGAGATGCTCTATCTTCTGAATCTCTGCTTTCCTACTGTCTTCTTCTTCATGCACACAAGACTCCTTCCATGGCAAGCTGTATGTAGGGTTTCACTGTTGTCAATGGCTACCTCCCATCCTCTCAGTGAAAATGTTCAACGCGCTCTGTCACAGCACGGCTAATCATCTGTCGGTTCTCAATCAGGTTGGAGTAGAATCCAGTGATTCTTTTGCGTCTGTCACTAACGCCCAGCCTTCAGGAGTTTGAAGCTCGTCACAGTCATTCAATTCTTGAATCCTACTCAGAATACCACAGACAAGGTTTAGACCTTTCGGATTCTCTTGAATGCCTCCATCAATTCTAGCTTATACCACGAGGATTCTGATTAAGGAATCCAAGAGATATCTACTCAATCTAAGGTAGAACGGAGGTGGTTGTCAGGCACACATTCATAGGTGAGAATGATGATGAGTGTCACGGATCATCACATTCATCAAGTTTAGGAACAAGTGATATCTTAGAATAGAAGCAAGCGTGATTGAATGAAAAATAGTAGTAATTGCATTAATCCATCAAGACACAGTAGAGCTCCTCACCCCCAACCATGGGGTTTAGAGGCTCATGCTGTAGAAGGTACAATGTAAAACGTGTAAAGTGTCATGAGGTCCAGGTACAATATCAAAAGGTCCTATTAATAGTGAACTAGTAACCTAGGGTATACAGAAATGAGTAAATGACGTAAAAATCCACTTCCGGGGTCCACTTGGTGTATGCTTGGGCTGAGCATTGAAGCTTTCATGTGTAGAGACTTTTTCTGGAGTTAAACGCCAGCTTTTATGCCAGTTTGGGCGTTTAACTCCAATTTTTGTGCCAGCTCCAGCGTTAAACGCCGGGAATTCTGAAGCTTATTTGCAACGCCGATTTTGGCCATCAAATCTCGGGCAAACTATGGACTATTATACATTGATGGAAAGCCCAGGATGTCTACTTTCCAACGCAATTAAGAGCGCGCCAATTGGGCTTCTGTAGCTCCAGAAAATCTACTTCGAGTGCAGGAAGGTCAGAATCCAACAGCATCTGCAGTCCTTTTCAGCCTCTAAATCAGATTTTTGCTCAGGTCCCTCAATTTCAACCAGAAAATACCTGAAATCACAGAAAAACACACAAACTCATAGTAAAGCCCAAAAAAGTGAATTTTAATTAAAAACTAATAAAAATGTAATAAAAACTAACTAAAATATACTAAAAACATACTAAAAACAATGCCAAAAAGCGTATAAATTATCTGCTCATCAGAGAACAATCATGAAGAAGAAGCTCATAATCATACCAGAGAAGGCCATGCAAACCGGGTTGGGCATGAAAGGAGGGTCTTAGGATCCTATATCAATCCTAATCCAGGAAACTGTGGAAGCAGCATTCAGAAACCCACCACACATGCCAACAATTTCGAGCTAAAACCTCAGCTCATCACTTTGGTGCAAAATAATTGCTCATTTGGAGGAGGTGCTCAAGAAGACCCTAACCAACACGTGACTACCTTCTTGAGGATTTGTGACACAGTGAAGTCAAATGGAGTCCACCCGGATGTCTATAGGTTGCTCTTGTTCCCCTTTTCACTCAGGGACAAGGCAACAAAGTGGCTTGAATCCTTCCCAAAAGAAAGCCTGACAGATTGGGAGGAGGTAGTGAACAAGTTTTTAGCAAGATTTTATCCCCCTCAAAAGATTAATAGGCTAAGAACTGAGGTGCAGACTTTCAGGCAACAAGATGGTGAGACACTTTATGAAGCATAGGAGAGATTCAAAGACTTGACAAGAAGATGCCCACCAGAGATGTTTAATGAGTGGGTTCAACTTCACATCTTCTATGAAGGTCTTTCCTATGAGTCAAAGAAGGCTGTAGATCATTCATCAGGAGGTTCTTTAAACAAGAAGAAAATCGTTGAAGAAGCCATAGATGTCATTGAAACAGTTGTTGAGAATGACTACTTCTATGCCTCTGAAAGAAGTAACACTAGAGGAGTAATGGAGCTGAACCACATGGATGCACTGTTAGCCCAAAACAAGATGATCACCAAGCAGCTAGCAGATCTTATCAAGAAGGTGGAAGAGAACCAAGTTGCAGCAGCCATCACCTCATCACCAACTCATGAAGGAGTAAACATAGGAGAAGAAGGTGACTGGGAGCAAGCCAACTATGTGTGAAATTCACCTAGACAAGTCTATGATCCATACTCTAAAACATACAACTTTGGATGGAGAAATCACCCCAACTTTGGATGGGGAAACCAACAAGACCAAGGACAAGATCTGAGACGTTCCAACTTCAACTCCAACAACAATGCCACTCATCAAAACACCTCACAGAGATATTACCAACATCTATCTAACCAACCCTCTCAACCACCTAATCTCAACCCACCATCATCCACAGATGATAGGCTTTCAAAGATTGAGGCTCTACTCAAAATTCTATGCAAAGATATTCAAGATAGTAAAGATTTTCGGGAAGAAGTGCAATTTAACATGCAGAATCAAGATGTTGCCATCAAGAAAGTGGAAACACAGATTGAATTCTTATTCAAGCAAACCCCTGGGCACAATAATTGCAGCAATATTAACTCAATACCAAGGGAAGAATGTCAGGCCATCACCCTCAGGAGTGGGAAAGAATTGAAGGAGACCCACAAGAAACCACCAGAGAAGGAATTGGATGAAGAAAACAAAGGACATGAGGAATCTCACACCTCAATCCCCAAGTCACATCAAGAAAGAGAAATGCCCAATCCATGCCTCTCAAAGGCCCTATACCCACAGCAGTTGCAATTAAAGAAGAAGGGAGAGGACAACCAATTCTCAAGATTCTTAGAGATCTTCAAGAAATTACAAATAAACATACCCTTTGCTGAAGCAATCGAGCAAATGCCACTCTATGCCAAGTTCTTGAAGGAGTTGATGACCAAAAAGAGAAGCTGGAAGAATAACGAGACTGTGGTACTTACAGAAGAATGCAGTGCCATCATCCAACACAAATTGCCTCAAAAATTGAAGGATCCTGGGAGTTTCCAAATCCCTTGTATCATTGGAGAAATCACTGTGGAAAAGGCTTTATGTGATCTAGGAGCCAGCATAAATCTAATGTCTCTAGCAATGATGAAAAAGATGAAGATTGAAGAAGCCAAACTAACAAGAATGGCCATCCAACTAGCAGACAGGTCATTCAAATTTCCCCATGGGGTAGTAGAAGACTTGTTGGTGAAGGTGGGAGACTTCATTTTCCCAGCATATTTCGTAGTACTAGACATGGAAGAAGGAGCTAAGACCTCCATCATCCTGGGGAGGCCATTTTTAGCCACTGCTGGAGCCATTATTGATGTCCAAAAGGGTGAACTTGTCCTCAGATTACACGAGGAGAAAATGACATTCAATGTGTTTAAGGCCATGAGATACCCACATGACTCATTGGGAGAATGTATGAGGTTGGACTCAGTAGAAGCTTTGGTACAAGAAACTCATGAAGATGAGCTTGAAGCATCAACAGAAGAGGAGTTAGCAACAAGCGAAGAAGCTGCAGCCGCTAAAATACATGTTCAAGGTGGGTTAGAAGAGAAGGAAGAAAGAAAAGAAGCACCCAAATTGGAGCTTAAAGCACTGCCAACCACTCTCAAGTATGCATACTTGGGAGAAAATAAAAGCCATCCAGTAATCATAAATTCAGCTCTCAGCCAAGAACCAGAGGAAGAGTTGTTTCAAGTCTTACGAAGGCATAAAGATGCCATTGGATGGACACTTGCTGACTTGAAGGGAATCAGTTCAGCCATATGCATGCATAAGATACTCCTAGAAGAAGGTGCCAGACTTTTCATTCAGCCCCAAAGAAGGTTAAATCCAGCAATGAAAGAAGTAGTACAGAAAGAAGTCATGAAGTTGTGGCAGGGAGGAGTAATCTATCCAATCTCAGACAGCCAATGGGTCAGTTCAGTTCAAGTGGTTCCCAAGAAGGGGAGAATCACTGTGGTGCCCAATGAAAGGAATGAGCTAATCCCTACAAAAACCATTACAGGCTGGAGAATGTGTATTGACTACAGGAAGCTTAATGAGGCCACAAGAAAAGATCATTTCCCACTTCCCTTCATGGTCCAAATGTTGGAAAGACTTGCGGGACATGCATATTATTGTTTTCTAGATGGGTATTCAGGATATAACCAAATAGTGGTTGATCCAAGAGACCAAGTGAAAACATCTTTCACTTGCCCATATGGAGTGTTTGCCTATAGGCGCATGCCATTCGGGCTATGTAATGCACCCGCAACCTTCCAACGCTGCATGCTCTCCATCTTTTCAGATATGATAGAGAAGTTCATTGAAGTTTTCATGGATGACTTCTCAGTATTTGGAGATTCCTTCCCTAGTTGCCTAACCCATCTTGCCTTGGTATTGAAAAGATGTCAAGAAACCAACTTAGTCTTGAACTGGGAAAAATGTCACTTCATGGTGACAGAGGGAATAGTTCTTGGCCATAAAGTTTCTAATCAAGGCATTGAGGTAGACAGAGCTAAGGTGGAGCTAATTGAAAAGTTACCTCCACCTAGTGATGTCAAGGCAATTAGGAGCTTTTTGGGGCATGCTGGCTTTTATAGAAGGTTTATTAAAGATTTTTCAAAGATAGCCAAGCCCTTAAGCGAACTCCTAATGTCTGATACACCATTTAATTTTGATGAGAAATGCATGCTAGCATTTGAAAACTTGAAAAAGAAATTGTCCTCTGCTCCTATCATTTCCCCACCTGATTGGAACTTACCCTTTGAATTGATGTGTGATGCATCTTATTTTGCACTTGGGGCCGTGTTAGGGCAGAGGAAAGATAACTTAGTCCATGTGATATACTATGCTAGCAAAGTCCTCAATGATGCTCAAAGAAACTATACCACTACTGAAAAGGAGTTGCTAGCAATAGTTTTTGCATGTGACAAGTTCAGATCATATCTCATTGGTGCTAAAGTGATTATTTTCACAGATCACACAGCACTTAAATATTTATTTGCCAAGCAAGAATCAAAACCAAGACTAATAAGATGGATCTTATTGTTGCAGGAATTTAATATTGAAATCAGAGACAAGAAAGAAGTGGAGAACAAGGTAGCAGATCACTTATCCTGAATCTGTCATGAGGAAGGTGGAACACATGATACAAGTGTGAACGAGCTCTTTCCTGATGAGCAATTGATGACAATTCACAAAGCACCATGGTTTGCAGACATTGCCAACTTCAAGGCAACCGGGGCTCTACCTCTAGGGATCAATAAACATAAAAAAAGAAAGCTCATAAATGATGAAAAATATTTTGTCTGGGATGAGCCATATCTCTTCAAGAAGTGTTCAGATGGAATCCTTAGAAGATGTGTCTCGGAAGAAGAAGGACGAGAGGTCCTATGGAATTGCCACGGCTCATGCTATGGAGGCCATTTTAGAGGGGATAGAACTACAGCAAAGGTGTTACAAAGCGGATTCTTTTGGCCCACCCTTTTCAAGGATGCTAAATAACTAGTAAAGAGCTGTAATGAATGCCAAAGATCTGGAAACTTGCCCAAAGGAAATGAGATGCCACAAAATTTCATCTTGGAACTAGAACTGTTTGATGTGTGGGGAATCGATTTCATGGGACCATTCCCAACCTCATATTCAAACAAGTACATCTTGGTAGCAGTGGATTACGTTTCCAAGTGGGTAGAGGCTATTGTCACTCCAATGAATGATAACAAGATGGTCATGAACTTCCTCAGGAAGAATATCTTTAGCCGTTTTGGAGTCCCCCGAGCACTTATCAGTGATGGAGGGAGTCATTTTTGTAACAGACCACTAGAAGCTCTCCTCCTACGATATGGGGTAAAACATAAGGTTGCCACACCTTACCATCCCCAAACAAGTGGGCAAACTGAGATATCCAACCGAGAGCTAAAAAGAATTTTGGAAAGGACTGTGGGTGCATCAAGAAAGGATTGGGTGAAGAAGCTAGATGATGCTCTTTGGGCATACCGAACAGCATTCAAAACACCAATTGGAATGTCCCCATATCAACTGGTTTATGGGAAAGCTTGTCATTTACCGCTGGAGTTGGAACACAAAGCTCTCTGGGCTCTCAAGATACTAAATTTTGATAGCATTACTACTGGTGCAAAGAGGATCTTGCAGCTGCAAGAGATGGAGGAATTTAGATCACAAGCCTATGAGAATGCCAAGATTTATAAAGAAAAAGCAAAGAGAAGACATGACCTGCATATTGCACCCAGGAGTTTCGAAAAGGGGCAACAAGTACTCCTCTACAATTCCAAATTGAGACTGTTCCCAGGAAAACTCAAATCAAGGTGGTCCGGACCTTTTCTTGTCACAAAAGTCTCGCCATATGGACACATAGAAATCATGGATGAAAGTTCAGAGAGGACTTTCACTGTGAACGGACAAAGGCTAAAGCGTTATATGGGCAACATGGGGGAAAACCCCAGAGTAAAGTATCATCTCAAGTAATGGAGGAATCGTCGAGCTAGCGACGCTAAAAGAGCGCTCTGTTGGGAGGCAACCCAAGCTGAGGTAGTTTCCTTTTCATCTTCACTTCAATAAAGATCATAAGTTGTTTCCCCTGTATTGCGAGGAGCTAAGTTTGGTGTTCCACACCAAAACAATCCAAGAGTGAAAGTGTAATTCTAAGTTTGGTGTCCCACCAAAGATATTAGTTAGAATCACACTACACCCCCAAAAACACATTGCTAGCTCCAACCAATCAAGGGAATCACTTAGCTGTAGTTTAGTTTCCAGTTAAGAATTGTCTTGTTAACAACATGATATAAGGTTCTCTGCATGTATGCAAACTTTTGTACTGGGCAAGGAACTAAGTTTGGTGTTCACACACCAAATCCAGTTCAGAAGTTCACAAGCATACATGCAAGCTAACTATTTCTCAAGTGCTTCGGGAACAAGCAACTTCCAATAACTTTGCAAGAACCTTATGATGAAATGGTGTACCTTCATCCAAGGAGGTAAAGTAGCAAATACTATGGATGATGACAAAGAGGAGGACAACTAGAAACCATCACTCGAAGGTTGTATTGTTACTTAATTCCTTATGCTGAGAATGTTAAAGTTGGAAGTCCAAATGCACCTTTGATTAATAGTTGCTCGTTAGTTGGAACCTTTTCAATTCTGTCTTCAATTCTCCTTGTTTAAGTCTATGTTATTGAGCTTAATGTCTTGAATGTTCACTTGCACCTTTCTTACTTGTATGCTTGTCTCTTTAAGTTAATCAAAAAGAAAATGTTATGGAAAGAACAAGAATGGAGTCATTTTGTGAAGTGCATTCTAAGTGTTTGTGGTAGGATGATTAGTAAGCTAAGTTGGTTCACCAAGAAAGGAAAGAAAACAACTATCCATCCTAAGTCATAAGTTTGAGACACATTCCTTGAGGCTAGCTAAATAATAAGATCCCAACAAGAAAAGAAAAAGAGTAGTACAAGCGAAAATAAGAAAGGGAACACAAAAATGAACAATGCTAGGCACCAAGGGTTTTGAGACTTAGGCATGTGTCTGTGGTGTTTATGTACAAGGGATATACTTGGATGATTAAGCTTTTAGGGGTGCCTTATCACTTGGTAACTTGGATTAACTAATCTGGGATTATCAGCTGAAAGTCCACTATCAAGAGTAACCCTTGTTACAGAGCACTTAGTAACCCAAAGAGGTGCTGGACACCAAGGTCTCAAGAAAGAAAGAATAACAAACCATATGCCTGTGGTGTGTATGTATGAGGGAAAGAGACTTGAGGGAATAAGTCCTTAGGGGTGTCTTAACACCTAGCACCTTAAAACCAACCGGTTTGAGAGTGTTGGCTGAAAACTTATCATAAAAAGTCGCCCTTTTACAAAGCACTTAGCAAAAATAAAAATAAACTTTGAAAAGAAAAAAAAAAGAAGGATCAATAAGAAAGAAGCCTCAAGGGATGCAATCAATAGAGTGACTAGGGATTTGATAAAGGCTTGAAACCTAAAAGGAAAGAACCTAAGTTGCTATGCATGAAACTCCATGAACCATGAATGCTATTTCCATCTTATCTTCTTCTTCTTTTATTTCATTTTTCTTATGCTTCAGTACTTACTTAGGGACAAGCAAGATTTAAGTTTGGTGTTGTGATGCCAGGGTATCTAGGCCAATTTCACTGACCTTTTCTTTACTGTTTTAGGGTAGTTTCATGCACTTTCCTAGTAAACAAGGCAAGTTTTGGGTGAAAATACACTTACACCTTCATTCAAGCAACTATTGTGAATTTTGCATGATTTCATGAGATTTTTTTGCCAGAATTACATGATATTTTAATGATGCATAATCTCATGAATTTGGCTAGATCTTTGATGCACTTTAATCGCTTGATTTCAGGACAAATGAAGCATGGAAGAATCACGTTAGCATTCACGTTAACTTAGTTAACGTGACTACTAACGTGGGATGGCAATTGGCTTGCAACGTTAATGAGAAAAGTGATCACCAATAACGCCTGCGAAGCCATTCATAGCCTACGTTAAGAACCACGTTAACTAAGTTAACGTGGTACTTAACGTAGAAGAAAAAGAGGACTCTACGTTAATGAGAAACGTGAACTCCAATAACGTTTCTCCTCAACGTTAGTGGTAAAAGTGAACACCACTAACATTGGGAAACTAGGCAATGCCCCACGTTAAGAGTCACGTTAACTAAGTTAACGTGAACTCTAACGTGGACGAGGATCAACAATGGCAACGTTAGTGACACTCACTTTTGTCACTAACGTTGGATCATTTGCATTGCCTATGTTAACTCTCACGTTAAGATTGTTAACGTGAAAGTTAACGTGGAGTGGGGTTCAAAGAACCAACGTTAATGACACTCACTTTTGTCACTAACGTTGGAAGATGGCTTCATTACTACATTAAGAGCCACGTTAACTTAGTTAACGTGGGTTCTAACGTAGGGGATTAAGGCAATTAGAGCGTTAGTGACAAAGGTGAGTGTTACTAACGCTCTCGAAGGTGATAGGTGCCCACGTTAAGAGCTACGTTAGCTAAGCTAACGTGAGACCTAACGTAGGGGGCAAAAGGCAAGCAATGTTAATAGGAAAAGTGATTCCCATTAACGTTTGCGAAAAGGGGCACAAGCCAACGTTAATGGAAAAAGTGAGTCCCATTAACGTTGGCCAAGAATTGAGAAGGAACGTTTGAAGTCACGTTAAGACTTCTAACGTTGAGAATAACGTGGGCATATAAGGGTGGAACGTTAGTGGAAAAGGTGAATGCCACTAACGTTCTCGCACCCAGAAATGTATTCCACGATTAATCTCACTAAGTGCTCGAGCCTAAATTCATATTTCTCTGCAAGATGGGCCCACTAAAGATGAGAATTGCTTCAACTCAAGGTCCAAAGCCCACATCCAAGACTTGAAGAACTCACTAGAAGATCATGAAGAGTAGTATATATAGGAGTAGTTTTGAACTAGCTAGAGACTTTTGGACCTGGGAGAACTACTCTCTGCATATTTACTTTTCTATACTTCTAGCATGGATTCTTCTTTTCTGCCATTTTTGATTCCTAGAGCTATGAACAACTAAACCCCTTTCATTGGGTTAGGGAGCTCTGATGTAATTTGATGGATCAATATTAGTTTTCATTCTTCTTCTTCTATCTTTTCTCTTGATTTTACTAGAAAGCTTTCAATCTTAATTCAATTGGTTAGTTATCTTGGAAAAGAAACTCTCCATAATTGGATCTCTTCAGAACCTTGGAAGAGGAATGAAGAGATCATACTAGAATTGCTTTCTCATGCTGGACCAATTTGGGTTGGGATGGGTATGTGACTATAATCCTACCAATACATGAATTGGGAAATGTATGTGGTATAATCAGTGACCATACGTCATCTTTTCTCATGAGCAATTGACCAAGGAATTGGCTATTGATCAAGATTTGAGAGATTGGATTACCAAGGAATTGGGATTCAATCACTTAAGATTTCCAAGGAGATCAATGAATGCATTGATTGAGGAAGAGATGAGAATGAACTTGATCCGGAGAATTACAACATCTCCTAAACCCAATGATCTCCCCATTTCTGATCTTACCCATTCTCTTTAATTTCTACCATTTACTTTTATGAGTATTACCCCAACTCCCCATTTAAGATTCTGCACTTTAATTTCTGCTATTTATTTTCTAGTCATTTAAATGTCTGCATCTCAATCTAAATTCTGTTTAGCTCAACTAGCATATTCTTCTAACTAAAGTTGCTTGACCAATCAATCCTTGTGGGATTCGACCTCACTCTATAGTGAGTTTTACTTGACGATAATTCGGTATACTTGCCGAAGGAAAATTTGTTGAGAGACAAGTTTCCATGCATTAGCTACAAATTCTGAGCACTCCAATCCATGGAGATTTGCTTCAGAACCCTAAGATGAGCAAGAGAATCATGAGGGATACCAACCACCACTACAAAATGATTCATATCATTATCCTCATGGTGGATGGGAGTATCAACAAGGAATGAAGGAGTATGAACAATCAAGTGAAATGAACTATTTCCCAGAGCCACAAAGTGACTCATACTATTATGGCACGTACACAAATGATGGCTGGGAAGGGAAATGCAATGATTCACATTCTAATTATTTAAGGACATTATCACTTGATTGTGCTGCTAGAGCATACTTGGAAGAATGTTCCTCCATGCCACAAAATAATCCACACTGTGATGAATTCAATAATCAATCAAATTGTGGGTGGGAGGATCAAAACCAAGCAGCATTCAACAATTCATACTCCACTTATCAAGAGATATCATCACTTGAGCAAACCTTCAATTCATTCATGGAAAGTTGTCAAACCTCACCTCCCAATTTTTCATCTGAAAATTTTTCATCACTTAACTATCCCGTGACACAAAATCTTTTCCAAAACTCACAGTCCACACAAACTTCCATGAATCAAGGCCTCTCAAGGCTTGAAACCATGCATGAAAGCTATGAAAGGGAAGCACAGAGATCCTGGAAAGAACAAGAAAATTCCCTCACAAACATGGAAGTAATGTTAGCTCAATTGGTGAGTGCAACAAAAAAAGAGGAAGGGCAAGATGAGGAAGCCTCTGTATCAAGTGAACTTTCAATGAAGAATGAGGTTGTTGAAAATGAAACTGCACCTGAGGTGACAAAGGAACATGAACATTCACAACCCTCACAAACTTCCCTTGAATCTGTGATCGACAAATATGATGAGGAGATGAAGAAATCTTGGGAAAAACAGCAAACGTCCTCCCTGAAAGAGCTATTAAGTCAAATGTTGAGTACAAAGGAAGGATTGGAGGAGCAAGAAAGTGAGAAAGACACTCAAGAGGAGTCACACTCAAGTGAAGTAGAAAAGTGCAAAGAGGAAGGGCTCATTGAACCACCATTGCAAGGAACTCTTGATAAAGACAAAACTCCAATAATCACACAACAACCAATCTTGAATTCAAAGAAGTGAAGGCAACTAACAAGAGCACCAATCCTGTCCCTGATCCAGCGAGAAAGATCAATCAAGCCATTTGCAAAAGGAAGCTTGCTGAGAAAAGGCCAAGACAAGGGACACTAGCTGAATCTTCTTCCCTTTTGAGGTCATTCCTCTTAACAAACTGGAAGAAGAGGAAAAAAGTGAAGAACAGGTAGACAGTAGGTACATTTCTTCTCTATGCTTTGTTTAAATTTCAATAAATTGGAATATGATTACATTCTAAGTTTGGTGTTGCCTTGCAACATATTATTTTCAATCTTTTTGGATGATTGCATCAAATCAAAAATGAAAGTGACATACCAAGATTCTAAGTTTGGTGTGCCACTTATTTTCTATGCAAATCATTCAAGAAACACTACTTGTCTGCATAATCATAATGCCTTTGTAGTTTTATTTTTCTCTTTTAATTTGACACTTTCTCATTCTACTTGCTTTAGTCATTTTTTTGTTTTTAAATGCTTTCATTTAGTTTTCTTATTAACTGTTTTTGTTAATACATCACCAAGACATCCTTATTTATAACAGACTCTTCATTTGGTGATTGTATTTAACATATAACAGTTTCTTTTGTTTAGTTTTAGTTCAAATAAATTGACATATGGTTGCATTCTAAGTTTGGTGTTGCTATGCAACAAAATTTGGTTCTAATTCTTACAAGATACTTGCATTAATTCCAAGTGAAAGTGTCATACTAAGTTTGGTGTGCCACTTATATTTTTATGCAATGTATCATGCACACCATCTTATGTTTGTAATCACAATGTCTCTGTCTCTTGTGCCTTGATTATTATCTTTAATTTTGCTTGCTTGAAACACATGTGTTACTAACATTTCATTATGAAAGACATTCATGATCTATCTTAGTCCCATAGCCACTATTCTAATTATTGCTTGAGGATAAACAAGCATACTGAGTTTGGTAAGGGAAGGAAAGAATAAGAGGAAAATGACAACAATAGAGAAGATGGACTACAAGGTTGTAAAGTTCCTTTTCCTCTCCTTTGTTTCCAGCACTTTAAATTGCATGATTGTCTTTATATTCTCTGTATGCATGTGTGGTATGACTAAGCATAGCTTGAATTTTGATTGAAACATGGTGCTGTGACATTATAACTACCAACTTGAATTCTGTGAGTTCAAAAGGAGTAAATCATCATGATCATAAACAAACAAGGAGTTAAAGAAGAGTTTAGCATGTGCATACAAGTATTGGAAAGCTAGTATGATTGATTGTTGCTCAATTGCATTGGATTTTATTTAATTGAAGTTTTTCATCTAGTACATTTTGTGAAATCTTTTGAAATCATGAAAACCTTGAAGAAGCAAATACAATTAAAGCAAGAAAAGAAAAAGGGAAAGAATGAGAAAGCTGAAAGCTCTGAGTACCAATGGCAATTTATTTGTTAAGTGCTTGTGGTGTTTATGTATCAAGCCAAATACTTGAAAACAAAATACTTAGAAGTCAAGGCTAGGCTCAAGTGCAAAAGCACTCCCTCAAAGCTCAAGGTTTTGAGCATCAATGATTAGAGAGTCAAGAAAAGAAAAAAAAATGAGCTTAATGAAGTCCTCTAATTCAAATGCTTGTGGTGCTTATGTATCAAGTGGTAATACTTGAAAACAAAGCATTTAGAATCGTAGCTTTGTTATAAACTCATGGGGCAAAGCACCCAAAAGGAGAAGCTAATAAAAAAAAATCAAAAGCTTGTTTCAAGGAAGAATTATAAGAAAAAGATTTCATCAAAATGAGCTAGATAGAAACATCAATCATTTACATTTCTTTTGTGATTGAAGCATACATAGAAAACTAGCTTACCATGAATATTGAGTTGCTATTCTTCTCACCTTGGATTGTCAATCTTTAATGCATGATTCTTTTCTTGCTTGGGGACAAGCAAGGTTTAAGTTTGGTGTTGTGATGACAAGTCATCATATACCTATTTTTCAATGCTTTTTCATACAAGAAATTGATGACTAGTGCCTAAATATTGCATTCTTTTGTGCTTAATTAGAATATTTCCTTGATCTTTTAAATTTATAAATCTTATAGGAAATAAGAAGAAAAAGAAGCAAAGAAGCACAAAATAAGCTAAAAAGGAAAAAAAAAAGAGCTTTGGGGCACACTTTGAAGTTGGGGCACACTTTAGAGCCTTAGGCCACGCTTTTAAAAGCGTGGCCTATGACCAAATTAAAGGAGGAAGCAACCAGCACGCACGTTGCCCTGCTCTTGCCAAGGGCAGGGCAATATCATGATGAAACAAAGTGAGGTTGGAAGCAAATTTTCGCTAAGTTAAAATCTGGGCGCTCACAGAATGACCATGCCTCCTTCAAAGGGCTATAACTTGAGCTACAAATGTCTGATTGATGTGCTTCTAGTTGCGTTGGAAAGCTGACGTTCAGAGCTTTCCAACGATATATAGCAATCCATATTTGGCGTACAATTGAGGCATGAGTGAAAGGCATATTTAAGGGCCGAAAATAAGCAAAAATAAACCAAAGTGCTTCCACCAAGGCTCGAAGAGGGAGACACAAGGAAACCAAGGAAGTAGCGCTCTCAAGGAGAGCAGAGTGCTCTCTTGGAGAGCATTGTCGTGCTCTCACCCAAAGAAAATGCAAGAAAATTGGCGTGGAGTGCTTTCACCAAGGCTTGAACCGGGTACCTCCCCTTGGAAGCTCCACTGCCCCGCTCTCTACAAGTGCAGGGCAATCCCCTGGTGCCTCTCCAAGCCTCGGCATGCAAATTGGATTCCCATACAAAGCCTCACTGCTCTGCTCTCCAAAAGAGCAGAGCAGCCTCCTAGGAGCAAATACGCATGGGCCAAAATTCAACCAAAATTCTATTTAAATTCAATTCCTCTCCAAATTGAATCAAGGCCAACCAAACCCATTTCTCCTCAAATCAAAAAGAAAGCAAAGCCCACATCATCACTCAAAGGCACATGGATCAATTAGATTAGGATTTTCATTTTAATTATAATTTGTTTTAATTTCATTTTCAATTTCACTTTGTAAAGCCTATATAAAGGCATCAATTCCATCTCACTAGGAGGCTGGCTCCACTAGGGAGCATTAGTAGTAGTAGTAGAGAGCTCTCTCTTTAGTTTTTCTCTTTGTTTTGAAATTTTGGATTGAGGTTGGAGGAATTCTGTTTCAATCTTTGATCTGAAATCCATCTTTGTTCATCTTCTGCATAATTTCTATGAATTGAAAGTTGAATTTGAGTTTTCATTTACTGCTTCCATCTTCATTTCTTCTTCAATCTGTTTGCTGTTGTATCAAGGAAGGGCTTGAGATCTAGATTTGTTTTCTAGTCTCTTTGATTCCCTGAGATCTTCAATTTTATTTTGCAATTGAGTTAAGTTCTTGGCTGCTCTTCTGTTTTTACTGTTCCATTGAAATTGTTGATTCTTCTTCTGGAATTTCATGCATGATCTAAGTCTTCTTGCTGGTTTCCTCATCTGCTACATTTACTTTTCTGCAATTTCCTTTCCTGCATTCTGCACTTTCACTTTTTTGTTCACATTGAGCTTGATTTAATTTCCTGTACATTTACATTTTCTGCAATTTAAATTTCTACTTGCTTAACCTATTGCTTTCTTTAATTTTCAACACCCAGCCCCCTTTACTTTTTCTACAATTTACGTTTCTTGCAATTTAAGTTTCAGCTCTTTTACTTTCTTGCTCTTTAAATTTTCTGCCATTTACATTCTGCAGCTTTAAATTCACTGCTATTTTACTTTCTGTTGGCTACATTTCATCCAATTTCACTTCAATGTTAGCTTGACTAAACTAATCACCCACTAAAGTTGCTTGATCCATCAATCCCTGTGGGATCGACCTCACTCTAAGTGAGTTATTACTACTTGATGCGACCCGGTACACTTGCCGGTTAGATTTGTGTGTTGGAAATTCGTTTTTCCACAAAAAAAAATACCATCACTCTTCTCATGAGCAATTAGACCAAGGAATTGGCTATTGATCAAGGTTTGAGAGATTAAGTCACCAAGGAATTGGGGCTGAATCAATCATGATTGCCAAGAGGTCAATGAGTTGCATGATTAGAGATGAGATGAAATCAATTAATCCTGAGAATGCAATATCTCTTGATGCCAATGTTTATTTTATCTTTCTTTCTTTTATTTACTTTATGGTTATTTACATTTTCTGCACTTTACATCTCCAACATTTTACTTTCTTGTACTTTATTTTCCTTACCATTTACTTTCTTGCACTTTATTGCTTTCCTTTACTTTCATGTCATTTACATTTTTTTGTTTGATTATCACTCCAATTATGATAGTCTAACTAGTATAATCAATTAACTATTGTTTGCTTTAATCCGTTAATCTATGTGGATTTGACCCCACTCCTAGTGGGTTATTACTTGACGATATTTGGCCCGCTTGCCAAAGAACGGATTCATTTTATATGGGGAGTGAATTTCGGTCATCAGTACGCACAACCCTTAGTGCGTACGCACAACAATTGGCGCTCACTTTTCATGTTTTGCGCCAAGCGCCAGGTCCAAGCGCCAGAAATAGATGGAGTTTTGAACTTAAAAACACACGGGATACACCATAGAGCACTTTTCTACACTTTACATTTTTCTTTGCTTATACTTAGCTTAATTTTACTTTGATGCACTTTCATCTTCTTTTGAGTTGTCTTGAGCTATGATTAACTAAATCCCACTTCATTGGGGGAAGGAGCTCTATTGTAATTTGATGGATCAATAGTAATTCTTCTTTTCTTCTTCTCTTCATCTCTCTTTGATTTACTTGAAAGATTTTCGTTCTTCATTCTAGTATTCAATTGTCTTGGGAAAGAAATTAAATATACATGGATTCTATTTGATCCTTGGAAGAGGAATTATGGAATCATGCTAGAAAATCTTTCTCCTACTTGACTAGTTTTGTGGTTTATCGGATATAGTGACATATAATTATCCCAATACTTGGATTTAGAAGAGTTTGTGGTATAATCAGTGATGACCAAGCTTCATCTCTTCTCATGAGCAATTAGATCAAGGAATTGGAAATTGTTCAAGAGCACATAGATTGAATTGCCAAAGGATTGCAATTCAATCACTCATGATTGCTAAGAGATCAATAAGTTGCATGATTGAGGAAGAGATGAGAATGTGTTGATCCGGAGATCTTCCCTATTCTTATCTACCCATTCTTTTACTTTGTTTGCTATCAACCCCATTCCCTTTTAATTTCCAGTTATTTTGGTTCCTTTACTTTATGCAATTTACATTTTAAGCAATTTACATTCCGCACTTTAATTCAGTCATTTACTTTCAAGTTCATTTACAATTCTGTCATTTATTTTTCTGCACTCAATACCCATTAATGATTTGTTTAACTAGAATATTGATGAGCGGATAATTTATACGCTTTTTGGCATTGTTTTTAGGTAGTTTTTAGTAAGTTTAAGCTACTTTTAGGGATGTTTTCATTAGTTTTTATGTTAAATTCACATTTTTGGACTTTACTATGAGTTTGTGTGTTTTTCTGTGATTTCAGGTAAATTCTGGCTGAAATTGAGGGATTTGAGCAAAACTCTGAAAAAGGCTGACAAAAGGACTGCTAATGCTGTTGGAATCTGACCTCCCTGCACTCGAAATGGATTTTCTGGAGCTACAGAACTCCTATTGGCGCGCTCTCAACGGCGTTGGAAAGTAGACATCCAGGGCTTTCCAGCAATATATAATAGTCCATACTTTATTCGGAAATTGACGACGTAACTTGGCGTTGAACGCCAAGTTCATGCTGCTGTCTGGAGTTAAACGCCAGAAAAACGTCATGATCCGGAGTTGAACGCCCAAAACACGTCATAACTCGGAGTTCAACTCCAAGAGAAGCCTCAGCTCGTGGATTGATCAAGCTCAGCCCAAGCATACACCAAGTGGGCCCCGGAAGTGGATTTATGCATCAATTACTTACTCATGTAAACCCTAGGAGCTAGTTTATTATAAATAGAACATTTAACTATTGTATTAGAGGTCTTTGATCATTCGGTCTTGTGACCACATGGGGGCTGGCCATTCGGCCATGCCTGAACATTTTACTTATGTATTTTCAACGGTGGAGTTTCTGCACACCATAGATTAAGGGTGTGGAGCTCTGCTGTACCTCAAGTTTTAATACAATTACTATTACTTTCTATTCAATTCTCTTTTATTCTTATTCCAAGATATACGTTACACTTAACTTTGATGAATGTGATGATCCGTGACACTCATCATCATTCTCACAAATGAACGCGCGTGATTGACAACCACTTCCGTTCTACTTTAGGCCGGGCGCATATCTCTTAGATTCCCCAACAGAATCTTCGTGGCATAACTTAGATAGATGGCGGCATTCATGAAGATCCGGAAAGTCTAAACCTTGTCTATGGTATTCCGAGTAGGATTCTGGGATTGAGTGACTGTGACGAGCTTCAAACTCCTGAAGGCTGGGCGTGATGACAAACGCAAAAGAATCAAGGGATTCTATTCCAACCTGATTGAGAACCGACAGATGATTAGTCGTGCCGTGACAGAGCATAGGACCTTTTTCACTGAGAGGATGGGATGTAGCCATTGACAACGGTGATGCCCTACATACAACTTGCCATGGAAAGGAGTAAGAAGGATTGGATGAAAGCAATGAGAAAGAAGAGATTCAAGAGGAGCACAACATCTCCATACACTTATCTGAAATTCCCACTATTAATTTACATAAGTATTTCTATCCCTTTTATTTTCTTTTTATTATTAATATTCGAAAATCTATAAACCTATTTAATCTGCCTAACTGAGATTTACAAGGTGACCATAGCTTGCTTCATACCAACAATCTCTGTGGGATCGACCCTTACTCACGTAAGGTTTATTACTTGGACGACCCAGTACACTTGCTGGTTAGTTGAACGGAGTTGTGAATTCAACTGGTGCCATAATAATGATTTCATACAAATACAAAGAACATGGATCACAATTTCGTCCACCAAGTTTTTGGCGCCGTTGCCGGGGATTGTTCGAGTATGGACAACTAACGGTTCATCTTGTTGCTCAGATTAGGTAATTTTCTTTTCAAAAATCTTTTTCAAAATTTTTCTTTTCTTTTTCTTTTTTATCAAAAATATTTTCGAAAAAAATTAAAAATCCAAAAAAATTAGAAAATCATAAAAATAAAAAAATATTTTGTGTTTCTTGTTTGAGTCTTGAGTCAATTTTTAAGTTTGGTGTCAATTGCATGCTTAAAAATTTTTTTCTTGCATTTTTTCGAAAAATTCATGCATTCATGGTGTTTTTCATGATCTTCAAGTTGTTCTTGACAAGTCTTCTTGTTTGATCTTGATGTTTTCTTGATTTGTGTTGTTTGTTGTTTTTCATATGCATTTTTTGTTTGTTGGAGTCCATGCATTAAAGATTTCTAAGTTTGGTGTCTTGCATGTTTTCTTTGCATCAAAAATTTTTCAAAATTATGTTCTTGATGTTCATCATGATCTTCAAGGTGTTCTTGGTGTTCATCTTGACATTCATAGCATTCTTGCATGCATTCATTGTTTTGATCTAAAAATTTCATGCATTGAGTATTTTTGTTGTTTTTCTCTATCATAATTAAAAATTCAAAAATCAAAAAAATATATCTTTTCCTTATTTCCCTCCAATTTTCGAAATTTTGGGTTGACTTGGTCAAAAATTTTCAAAATTAGTTGTTTCTTACAAGTCAAGTCAAAATTTCAATTTTAAAAATCTTATCTTTTTAAAAATCTTTTTCAAAAATCATATCTTTTTCATTTTTTTTATAATTTTTGAAAATTTCAAAAATCTTTTTCAAATTATGTTCAAAATCTTTTTCTTATCCTTATTTTCGAAAATTAGCTAACAATTAATGTGATTGGTTCAAAAATTTGAAGTTTGTTACTTTCTTGTAAGCAAGGTTCAATCTTTAAGTTCTAGAATCTTATCTTGTAGTTTCTTGTTAGTGAAGTAAATAATTTTAATATTTTTGAATTAAATCTTTTTATCTTTTATTTTATCTTTTTCAAAAATTTTATCTTTTTCAAAATTTGATTTCAAAATATCTAATCTAACTTCTTATTTTCTTATCTTTTTAAAATTTTGATTTCGAATCTTTTTCAATCAACTAACTAACTTTTTGTTTGCTTCTTATCTTTTTCAAAACCACCTAACTACTTCTCCCTCTTCTATTTTTGAAAAATATCTCTCTCTTTTCAAAAATTCTTTTTAATTAATTAATTGTTTCAATTTTTAATTTCAATTACATTTATCTCTAATTTTTCAAAAATCACTAACCCCTTTTTAAAATTATTTTCGAAATTCTCTTTCTCTTTTCTTCTTCTATTTAATTATTTAATTACTAACACTTCTCTTCACCTCTCTTCATCCAAAATTCCGAATCTCCTTCCTCATTCTTCTACCCCTTTCTTTTTCTACTAACATAAAGGAATCTCTATACTGTGACATAGAGGATTCCTCTTCTTTTCTTGTTTTCTTCTCTTTCATATGAGCAGGAACAAGGATAAAGGCACTCTTGTTGAAATTGATCCAGAACCTGAAAGGACTCTGAAGAGAAAATTAAGAGAAGCTAAATTACAACAACCCAGAAACAACCTTTCGGAAATTTTCGAACAAGAGAAGGAGATGGCAGCCGAAAATAATAATAATAATGCAAGGAGAATGCTTGGTGACTTCACAAAGCCAACGTCTAAGTTTGATGGAAGAAGCATCTCCATTCCTGCCATTGGAGCCAATAACTTTGAGCTGAAACCTCAGCTAGTTGCCTTGATGCAACAAAACTGCAAGTTTTATGGACTTCCATCTGAAGATCCTTACCAGTTTTTAACTGAGTTCTTGTAGATCTGTGAGACTGTAAAGACGAATGGAGTTGATCCTGAAGTCTACAGACTCATGCTTTTCCCTTTTGCTGTAAGAGACAGAGCTAGAATATGGTTGGATTCACAACCCAAGGATAGCCTGGACTCATGGGATAAGCTGGTCACTGCCTTCTTGGACAAATTCTTTCCTCCTCAAAAGCTGAGCAAGCTGAGAGTG
This sequence comes from Arachis stenosperma, assembly GCF_014773155.1. Classification (NCBI taxonomy): domain Eukaryota; kingdom Viridiplantae; phylum Streptophyta; class Magnoliopsida; order Fabales; family Fabaceae; genus Arachis; species Arachis stenosperma. The sequence goes on from NC_080379.1 coordinate 124,377,640, forward strand.
GATGTTCAAACCTTCAAACAAAAAGATGGTGAATCCCTCTATGAAGCTTGGGAAAGATACAAGCAGCTGACCAAAAGATGTCCATCTGACATGTTTTCAGAATGGACCATATTAGATATATTCTATTATGGTCTCTCTGAATTTTCGAAAATGTCATTGGACCATTCTGCAGGTGGATCTATTCATCTGAAGAAAACGCCTGAAGAGGCTCAAGAACTCATTGACATGGTTGCAAACAACCAATTCATGTACACTTCTGAGAGGAATTCCGTAAACAATGGGATACCTCAAAAGAAAGGAGTTCTTGAAATTGATACTCTGAATGCCATATTGGCTCAGAACAAAGTGTTGACTCAACAGGTCAACATGATCTCTCAAAATCTGAATGGATTGCAACATGCATCCAACAGTACTAGAGAGACAGCTTCTGAAGAAGCTTATGATCCTGAGAACCCTGCCATGGCAGAGGTTAATTACATGGGTGAACCTTATGGAAACACCTATAACTCATCATGGAGAAATCATCCAAATTTCTCATGGAAGGATTAACAAAAACCTCAACAAGGTTTTAACAATGGTGGACGCAACAGGCTGGGCAATAGCAAGCCATATCCATCATCTTCTCAGCAACAGACAGAGAATTCTGAACAAAACACCTCTAATTTAGCCAATGTAGTTTCTGATCTGTCAAAGGCCACTTTCAATTTCATGAGTGAAACAAGATCCTCCATTAGAAATCTGGAGGCACAAGTGGGCCAACTGAGTATGAAAGTCATTGAAACTCCTCCCAGCATTCTCCCAAGCAATACAGAAGAGAATCCAAAAGGAGAGTGTAAGGCCATTGACATAGTCAATATGGCCGAATGCACAAGGGAGGAGGAGGACGAAAATCCCAGTGAGAAAGACCTCCTGGGACGTCCCTCAAGCAAGAAGGAGTTTCCTATTAAGGATCCAAAGGAATCTGAGGCTCATACAGAGACCATAGAGATTCCATTAAATCTCCTTCTGCCATTCATGAGCTCTGAAGACTATTCTTCCTCCGAAGAGGATGAAGATGTAACTGGAGAGCAAGTTGCTCAATATTTAGGAGCTATCATGAAGCTGAATGCCAAGTTGTTCGGTAATGAGACTTGGGAAAGTGAACCTCCCTTGCTCATTAATGAACTGGATACTTGGATTCAGAAAATTCTACCTCAAAAGAAACAAGATCCTGGCAAGTTCTTAATACCATGTACCATAGGCACCATGATCTTTGAAAAAGCTCTGTGTGATCTGGGGTCAGGAATAAATCTAATGCCACTCTCTGTAATGGAGAAGCTGGGGATCATTGAGGTACAACCTGCCCTGTTCTCATTACAACTGGCAGACAAGTCATTGAGACAAGCTTATGGAATAGTAGAGGACGTGTTAGTCAAGGTTGAAGGCCTTTACATCCCTGCTGATTTCATAATCTTAGACACTAGGAAGGAAGAGGATGATTGCATCATCCTTGGAAGACCTTTCCTAGCCACAGCAGGAGCTGTGATAGATGTCAACAGAGGTGAGTTAGTCCTTCAATTGAATGGGGACTACCTTGTGTTTAAGGCACATGGCCATCCCTCTGTGACAGAAGAGAGTAAGCATGAAGAGCTTCTCTCAGTTCAGAGTCAAGAAGAACCTACACAGTCAAACTCTAAGTTTGGTGTTGTGAGGCCACAACCAAACTCTAAGTTTGGTGTTAAGATCTCATATCCAAACTCTAAGTTTGGTGTGGACAACTATACAACATTGACCTGATCACCTTGTGGCTCCATGAGAGCCACTGTCAAGCTATTGACATTAAAGAAGCGCTTGTTGGGAGGCAACCCAATTTTATTTATCTAATTTTAGTTTATTGTTATTTTGTGTCTTATTAGGTACATGATCATGAGGAGTCACGAAAAAATCATAAAAATTAAAAACAGAATCAAAAACAGCAGAAGAAAAAATTCACACCCTGGAGGACGCACAGGCTGGCGTTCAACGCTAGTAAGGTGCATCTGGCCGGCGTTCAACGCCAGAACAGAGCACCATTATGGCGCTGAACGCCAGAAACAAGCAACATCCTGGCGCTGAACGCCAGGAATGTGCCCAGAGAGGAAAAGCTGGCGCTGAACGCCAGTAACAAGCATGAAACTGGCGTTCAACGCCAGAAACATGCTTTACATGGACGTTGAACGCCCAGAATGTGCACCAATGGGCGTTTAAACGCCAGAATGATGCACGAAGGCATTTTACATGCCTATTTGGTGCAGGGATGGAATTCCTTGACACCTCAGGATCTGTGGACCTCACAGCATCCCCACCTACCTCGCCCTCTCTCTTTCCATTCATGGTCATCCCTTCTGTTTTTTATTCACCACCTACATTTATCCACTCTTCCCCATACACCCCACCTACCTTCACAATTCATATTCTCCTTCACACCCAATCCCACCCATATAGCCGAAACCATCTCCCCTCACTCTCCTCCATTTTCTTCTTCTTCTCCTTCTTCTCTTCTTTCTTCTCTTGCTCGAGGGCGAGCAATATTTTAAGTTTGGTGTGGTAAAAGCATAGCTTTTTGCTTTTCCATTACCATTAATGGCACCTAAAGCCAGAAAAACCTCAAAGGGAAGACAAAAGCTTCCACCTCTGAGTCATGGGAGATGGAAAGACTCATATAAGCCGTCATAGCTCAGTGTTAGAACATGTGGCTGCAAATCAAGAGATCCCTGAGATACCTCAGGGGATAAGTTGTCCTCCACACAAATATTGGAAGCAACTAAGGGTAGAAACACCAAAATTACTAGGAATCATTCAACAGAAGCAAGGAAGAGACATAGAGGAGCTCAAAGAGCACCATTAGACCTTCAAGAAGGCGCCACCTTCACTCAGGTGGATTCATTCCTTGTTTTATTTCTTTCTGCTTTTCGGTTTTTAATGTTGTGTTTATCTATGTTTTGTGTCTTTATTTCATGATCATTAGGATGTAACCATGCCTTAAAGCTATGAATAAAATCCATTAATCCTTCACCTCTCTTAAAAGAAAAATGTTTTAATTCAAAAGAACAAGAAGTACATGAATTTCGAATTTATCCTTGAATTTAATTTAATTATATTGATGTGGTGACAATACTTTTTGTTTTCTGAATGAATGCTTGAACAGTGCATATGTCTTTTGATCTTGTTGTTTATGAATGTTAAAATTGTTGGCTCTTGAAAGAATGATGAACAAAGAGAAATGTTATTGATGATCTGAAAAATCATGAATTTGATTCTTGAAGCAAGAAAAAGCAGTGAATGGCGAAAAAAAAAATTGGCGAAAAAAAAATATAGAAAAAGAAGGAGCAATAGAAAAAGCCAATAGCCCTTAAAGCCAAAAGGCAAGGGTAAAAAGGATCCAAGGCTTTGAGCATCAATGGATAGGAGGGCCCAAGGAAATAAAATCCAGGTCTAAGCGGGTAAATCAAAGCTGTCCCTAACCATGTGCTTGTGTCATGAAGGTCCAAGTGAAAAGCTTGAGACTGAGTGGTTAAAGTCGTGATCCAAAGTAAAAGAGTGTGCTTAAGAGCTCTGGACACCACTAACTGGGGACTCTAGCAAAGCTGAGTCACAATCTGAAAAGGTTCACCCAGTTATGTGTCTGTGGCATTTATGTATCCGGTGGTAATACTGGAAAACAAAGTGCTTAGGGCCACGGCCAAGACTCATAAGTAGCTGTGTTCAAGAATCAACATGCTTAACTAGGAAAGTCAATAACACTATCCGAAATTCTAAGTTCCTAGAGAAGCCAATCATTCTAAAATTCAAAGGAAAAAGTGAGATGCCAAAACTGTTCAGAAGCAAAAAGCTACAAGTCCCGCTCATCTAATTATAATTAATATTCATTGATATTTTGGAATTTATAGTATATTCTCTTCTTTTTATCCTATTTGATTTTCAGTTGCTTGGGGACAAGCAACAATTTAAGTTTGGTGTTGTGATGAGCGGATAATTTATACGCTTTTTGGCATTGTTTTTAGGTAGTTTTTAGTAAGTTTAAGCTACTTTTAGGGATGTTTTCATTAGTTTTTATGTTAAATTCACATTTCTGGACTTTACTATGAGTTTGTGTGTTTTTCTGTGATTTCAGGTAAATTCTGGCTGAAATTGAGGGATTTGAGCAAAACTCTGAAAAAGGCTGACAAAAGGATTGCTAATGCTGTTGGAATCTGACCTCCCTGCACTCGAAATAGATTTTCTGGAGCTACAGAACTCCAATTGGCGCGCTCTCAACGGCGTTGGAAAGTAGACATCCAGGGCTTTCCAGCAATATATAATAGTCCATACTTTATTCGGAAATTGACGACGTAACTTGGCGTTGAACGCCAAGTTCATGCTGCTGTCTGGAGTTAAACGCCAGAAAAACGTCATGATCCGGAGTTGAACGCCCAAAACACGTCATAACTCGGAGTTCAACTCCAAGAGAAGCCTCAGCTCGTGGATTGATCAAGCTCAGCCCAAGCATACACCAAGTGGGCCCCGGAAGTGGATTTATGCATCAATTACTTACTCATGTAAACCCTAGGAGCTAGTTTATTATAAATAAAACATTTAACTATTGTATTAGAGGTCTTTGATCATTCGGTCTTGTGACCACATGGGGGCTGGCCATTCGGCCATGCCTAAACCTTTTACTTATGTATTTTCAACGGTGGAGTTTCTGCACACCATAGATTAAGGGTGTGGAGCTCTGCTGTACCTCAAGTTTTAATACAATTACTATTACTTTCTATTCAATTCTCTTTTATTCTTATTCCAAGATATACGTTACACTTAACTTTGATGAATGTGATGATCCGTGACACTCATCATCATTCTCACTTATGAACGCACGTGATTGACAACCACTTCCGTTCTACTTTAGGCCGGGCGCATATCTCTTAGATTTCCCAACAGAATCTTCGTGGCATAAGTTAGATAGATGGCGGCATTCATGAGGATCCGGAAAGTCTAAACCTTGTCTATGGTATTCTGAGTAGGATTCTGGGATTGAGTGACTGTGACGAGCTTCAAACTCCTGAAGGCTGGGCGTGATGACAAACGCAAAAGAATCAAGGGATTCTATTCCAACCTGATTGAGAACCAACAGATGATTAGCCGTGCCGTGACAGAGCATAGGACCTTTTTCACTGAGAGGATGGGATGTAGCCATTGACAACGGTGATGCCCTTCATACAACTTGCCATGGAAAGGAGTAAGAAGGATTGGATGAAAGCAATGAGAAAGTAGAGATTCAAAAGGAGCACAGCATCTCCATACACTTATCTGAAATTCCCACTATTAATTTACATAAGTATTTCTATCCCTTTTATTTTCTTTTTATTATTAATATTCGAAAATCTATAAACCAATTTAATCTGCCTAACTGAGATTTACAAGGTGACCATAGCTTGCTTCATACCAACAATCTCTGTGGGATCGACCCTTACTCACGTAAGGTTTATTACTTGGACGACCCAGTACACTTGCTGGTTAGTTGAACGGAGTTGTGAATTCAACTGGTGCCATAATAATGATTTCATACAAATACAAAGAACATGGATCACAATTTCGTCCACCAAATATCCAATTGACTAAAGTTGTTCAATCTATCAATCTCTGTGGGATTTGACCTCACTCTTTGTGAGTTTTTACTTGACGACAATTCGGTATACTTGCCAAAGGAAGATTGTAGTGATACCAAATTCTGCGATCATGGTGTTTTTTTTCATGTTAAGCTTGAAGACAAAATACTTAGAGTCATGGCTAGGCTCAAGGTGCAAAGCACCAAGGAAAAGAAAAAGTTGTGTTCAAGAATAAATTAGAGCCTAAAGAAGAGAATTCATAATATCATCCGAGTTCTAGTTCTGAAGGATACAGATATTTCTGAACTGCAAAGGATAGTGAGATGCCGAAGTTATTCAGAATTAGAGTGTCATAAGCCCCATTCAGTAACTAGACCTGAGCTTAAATGACAACTCAAGTCTCATTCATTTTCTCTTCTTAATCCTATATTGTTTATGGTTGCTTGAGGACAAGCAACGGTTTATGTTTGGTGTTGTGATGCGTGAACATCTTATACCTTTTTTACTGGTATTTTATAGTTATTTTTACTTATATTTCACTTAGTTTTACTTGATTTCAGTGTAAAAATCCATTTTGGATACTACTTTGAGTTGTTTTAGTGTTTTTATGATTTCAGGTAAATTTCGGAGCAATTTGGCGGAGTTTTGAGCAAAAAGGAAGAAAGCATGCAGCAACCCACCCCCCCGGGTGCTAAACGCCCAATTGGCATTTAGCGCTAGCAAGGGATCAAGGCGTGCATGAGTTTACTCCCCTTAGGGCGTTTCATGCCCAAGATGGTGTTTCACACCAGAAGCAGGCCGAAGACACCTTCTCTTTGGGCTTCCAAGTGGATTTAGCACTTTAGTTTTACTTTATTTTCTTTTTTAATTTTTATTTACAAACAATATCTTTTAAGGTTAGAATTTATTATTTTATTTTATTTTCATTTCAAATTAGGCTAGTATTTAAAGGAAAAGATCACTTAGCTTTAGGATCTTCTTCATTTCGCACTTTTTTAGAACCATGTTTTCTTTGTAAGTCATAAGCAACTAAACCTCCTGGTTAAGGTTAGGAGCTCTGCTTATTTATATGGATTAGAACTATTATTCTTCTATTTTAATTTATATTTGATTCAATTCTAAGGATTATTTTCGTTCTTAATCTTATGAACTGGTTGGAACGAGAGTATGACCCTTTTCTACATGAGTTCTTGTGATTCTCGAGAAAGTTATCTCGCTTGAACTACAGCTTGAAAACAAATTCCTCTTAAATCGCTAATTGCATGAACTAATTTGGATATGTGACATATAATCCTGTTAGTCTTAGGTAATTAGGGTTTTCGTGGCGCTAAACTAGTTTTCTGAACTTAACCCTCTAATCAGAATTAAGTGACCACGAGAGTGGCAGTTAATGAGGGTTAGAGGGGGCTAAATCACTAAGAGATTAGGCTTTAGAAATTTAAAGTTTGACATAGAATAAATCATTCATTGTTAAAATAGTTGATAAGACATTTTTATCCGGAAAGATAAACATCTCCAATACCTTAACTGTTTTATTATTCTGTTTTCACACCAACTTGTTTATTGCTTTCTTTATTTCTTTTGTTTATTGTTTATGTGTTTTTACCTACAACCAAACCACTTTCTGATTTACCTAACTAAGTTCAACTTGACAACTATTGCTTACTGGTGCACGAAATTGTGATACACAATAGCGCCAACAACTTGGTCGCACAATTGTAATCTGACTTCTTTGTCACAATTTCGCACAACTAACCAGCAAGTACACTGGGTCGTCCAAGTAATAAACCTTACGTGAGTAAGGGTCGATCCCACAGAGATCGTCGGCTTGAAGCAAGCTATGGTCACCTTGTAAATCTCAGTCAGGCGGATTCAAATGGTTATGGAGTTTTGATAAATAAAAGATAAATAAAACAAAAAATAAAGATAGAGATACTTATGTAATTCATTGGTGAGAATTTCAGATAAGCGTATGGAGATGCTCTGTTCCTGTTGAATCTCTGCTTTCCTACTACCTCCATCCAATCCTTCATACTCCTTTCCATGGCAAGCTGTATGTTGGGTTTTACCGGCGTCAATAGCTTCCTCCTGTCCTCTCAGTGAAAAAGGTCCTCTACGGTTTCCCGCATGGCTAATCAGCTGTTGGTTCTCGATCGTGTAGGAATAGGATTTACTATCCTTTTGCGTCTGTCACTACGCCCTACAGTCGCGAGTTTGAAGCTCGTCACAGTCATCCCTTTCCAGATCCTACTTGGAATACCACAGACAAGGTTTAAACTTTTCGGATCTCAGGAATGGCTGCCAATAATTTTATCTTATACCACGAAGACTCTGATCACACGGAATGGAAGGCTCGGTTGTCAGGCGGGGCAAGCATGCGTCGTGGACCAGGAATCTAAGAGATACACACTCTAGCTTTCGCAAGTAGAACGGAAGTGGTTGTCAGGCACGCGTTCATAAGTGAGAATAGTGATGAGTGTCACGGATCATCACATTCATTAGGTTGAAGTGCGAATGAATGATGCCAGGGCATTTTGGCCAGTTTCACTGACCTTTTTTTACTGTTTTTAAGGTAGTTTCATGCATTTTCTTAAGAAATAAGCTAGTTTTGGGTGGATATTCACTTACATCTTGATTCAAGCATACATTGTGCACTTTACATGATTTCATGATAATTTTGCATGAATTGTATGAGAAATTGGATGATGCATGTCTCATGACTTGGATTAGAACTTTAATGCACTTTGCTGCTTGATTTCAGGACAAAGGAAGCAAAGAAAAACCACGTTAGCAGCCACGTTAGTTTAACTAACGTGACCTCTAACGTGGAATGGGAGCTAGCTTGCAAAGTTAGTGAGAAAGGTAATCGCCAATAACACCCTCAAAGCCATCATAGCCCACGTTAAGAGTCACGTTAACTAAGTTAACGTGAACTCTAACGTGGAAGAAGACAATAAGGCCAACGTTAGTGACACTCTCCTTTGTCACTAACGTTGGACCAAGCTCATAATTGGCCACGTTAGTTGCCACGTTAACTTAGTTAACGTGAACTCTAACGTTAAAGGAGCAAAAGAGAAGCCAACGTTAGTGACATTCACCTTTGTCACTAACGTTGGCCAAGCCTCCATGAGCCACGTTAACTCCCACGTTAACTTAGTTAACGTGGAAGCTAACAAGGAGAGAGCAATTGATCGCCAACGTTAGTGACACTTACCTTTGTCACTAACGTTGGGGTGAACCACCAAGAGCCACCATGAGCAACGTTAACTCCCACGTTAACTTTGTTAACGTGGAAGCTAACGTGGATAAAGAGATGATGAGCCAACGTTAGTGACACTCACCTTTGTCACTAACGTTGGAGATGGCTAGCATGACTACGTTAGAAGCCATGTTAACTTAGTTAACGTGGACTCTAACGTGGGAAGTAGGGGCACATTGAAACGTTAGTGACAAAGGTAAGTGTCACTAACGTTCTCGACGAATTGGCAATGCTACGTTAGAAGCCACGTTAACCTAGTTAACGTGGACTCTAACGTAAGGAGAAGGGGTGACTCACCACGTTATTGGGAAAGGTAAGTCCCAATAACATATGCGAAAGACCAAGAGGCAACGTTAGTGGTAACGTTAGTGCCACTAACGTTGAAGTCAACGTGATCATATTTGGGGTAGGAACGTTAGTGAAAAAGGTGATTGTCACTAACGTTTTCGAACCCACACCCTCACTTAACGTTGACACCACTAACGTCCTGAGCCAAAGTCCCTACCTACTTCACATTTTCTCTCTGCAAGCAAAGCTAAGCCCAATAAAGAGGATAACTGCTTTAAACTCAAGATCCAGAGGCCCATACCCAAGACTTGAAGAGCCAACTAGGAGATCAGAAGAGTAGTATATATAGGAGTAGCTTTGAATTAATAGGGGGGTTGGAAACTTTAGGATAGAGAACTACTCTCTGTATTTTACTTTTTCTGCAACTTCTAGTTTTACTTTCATGATGTATTCTCCATCTTTGTTTTCATTTTCCAGAGCTATGAACAACTAAACCCATTTCATTGGGTTAGGGAGCTCTGCTGCAATTTGATGGATCAATATTAGTTTTCATTATTCTTCTTCTATCTTTTCTCTTGATTTTACTAGAAAGCTTTCAATCTTCATCCAATTGGGTAGTTATCTTGGAAAAGAAACTATTCATACTTGGATCTCTTCGGAACCTTGGAAGAGGAATGAAGAGATCATGCTAGAAATGCTTTCTCATGCTGGACCAAATTGGGTTTGGATGGATATGTGACTATAATCCTACCAAAACTTGATTTGGGAATGCATGTGGTATAATCAGTGACCAAACTTCATCTCTTCTCATGAGCAATTGACCAAGGAATTGGCTATTGATCAAGATTTGAGAGATTGGATTACCAAGGAATTGGAATCCGATCACTTAAGATTGCCAAGGAGATCAATGAATGCATTGATTGAGGAAGAGATGAGAATGAATTTGATCCGGAGAATGCAACATCTCCTAAGCCCAATGAACCCCCAATTTCTTATCTTACCCATTCTCTTTAATTTCTGCCATTTACTTTTATGAGCATTTCCCCATTCCCATTTAAGATTCTGCAATTTACTTCTTGCCATTTACATTCAGCTCTTTATTTCTAGCATTTACTTTTTCTGCTATTTACTTTTTTGCAATTTAATTTTCTGCAAATCTCAAATCAAATTCTGGTTCACTCAACTAGAACATTTCTCTAATTAAAGTTGTTTGATCAATCAATCTCTGTGGGATTCGACCTCACTCTATAGTGAGTTTTTACGTGACGACAATTCGGTACTCTTGCCGAAGGGAAATTTGTTGAGAGACGAGTTTTCATGCATCAAGTTTATGGCGCCGTTGCCAGGGATTGATTTTGTATCAACAATGGTTAAGTTGGAGGATAACTAGATTGAGCATTTTTATTTTGCTGATTTAAATTTTTGTTTGAGCAATTTACTTTCAGTTTCGGTTGTTTTTCTTCCCATCCCTTTACCCCTTTATTCCAGTTGTTTATAATCTTTTTCACTCACCCACTAACTATTTGATATATTGCATCACTCACACTAACAGCATATTTTTAACAAGAATAGTTTCAGCATTTATTTCCTTGCTTGCGCCTTGTTCATTGTACGACAGGGAGAAGAAGCGGGGCTTCAACTTCCTTTGATTTTGAACCTGAGAGGACCTTCCTTAGATTAAGGAGGGAAGCAAGAGGAAAAAGAGTAGTAGGTGCTGAAGAAGAGGACGAATACTTTGAACCCAACATGGAAGAGCATTTGGAGAACAACCATGAAGAGGAGGCTCATAATCAAGGCCATGCCAACCGTGCTGGGCAAGAAAGGAGGGTCTTAAGTTCTTATATCAATCCTAATCCTGGAAACTGTGGAAGCAGCATTCAGAAACCCACCATACATGCCAACAATTTCGAGCTAAAACCTCAGCTCATCACCCTGGTGCAGAATAATTGTTCATTTGGAGGAGGTGCTCAAGAAGATCCTAATCAACACTTGACCACCTTCTTGAGGATTTGTGACACAGTGAAGTCCAATGGAGTCCACCCAGATGTCTATAGGCTGCTCTTGTTCCCTTTTTCACTCAGGGACAAGGCATCCAAGTGGCTTGAATCCTTTCCAAAGGAGAGCCTGACTAATTGGGAAGAGGTAGTGAACAAGTTTTTGGCAAGGTTTTACCCCCTCAAAGGATCAATAGGCTGAGAACTGAAGTGCAGACTTTTAGACAACAAAATGGTGAGACACTTTATGAAGCATGGGAGACATTCAAAGATTTGACAAGGAGATGCCCACCAGAGATGTTTAATGAGTGGGTGCAACTTTACATCTTCTATGAAGGTCTTTCCTATGAGTCAAAGAAGGTTGTGGATCATTCATCAGGAGGCTCTTTAAACAAGAAGAAAATCATTGAAGAAGTCATAGATGTCATCGAAACAGTTGCTGAGAATGACTACTTCTATGCCTCTGAAAGAAGTAACACTAGAGGAGTGATGGAGCTGAACCACATGGATGCATTGTTAGCTCAAAACAAGATGATCACCAAGCAGCTAGCTGATCTTACCAAGAAGGTGGAGGAGAACCAAGTTGCAGCAGCCATCACTTCATCACCAACTCAAGAAGGAGTAAACATAGGAGAAGAAGGTGATTGGGAGCAAGCCAACTATGTGGGAACCTCACCTAGACAAGTCCATGATCCATACTCCAAAACTTACAACTCTGGATGGAGAAATCACCCAAACTTTGGATGGGGAAACCAACAAGACCAAGGCCAAGATCAAAGACGTCCAAATCCCAGCAACATAACTCACCAACATGCCACACCTAGACCATATCAACACTCACATAACAACCCCTCTCAACACCTATACCAAAGCCAACCTAAGCTTTCTTATCCCTCCAATCTCAACTCACCATCACCTTCTGATGACAGACTCTCAAGGATTGAGAACTTACTTGAGAGTATATGCAAAGAGATTCAAGACAACAAGGTGTTCAAGGAGGAAGTGCGAGCTAACTTTAAGAACCAGGGAGACACCATCAAGAGGTTGGAATCTCAAGTAGGTTATCTCTCTGAGCACATTCCCAAACCTACAGATGGATTCCCAAGTGACACGGAGAAAAATCCGAGAGGAAAAACAAAGAAAGTAAGATGGGAAGATTGCAAGATGGTTACTATAAGTGGTCAGGAGACCAAGGTCGAGCCAACCAAGCTGTCAGAACAACCTGAAGAGACCTCAGCAGAGAAGCAAGTAAAGGATCACCAAGAACCCAAAATCTCACAACAGGAGTTGCTGAGACTCTATGCACCCTTTCCCCAATTACTCAATGGTGCTGTGGAGAAGAGAATATACTCAAGGTTTCTTGATTTGTTTGCATCCCTCCATGTAAACATACCATTCATCAAGACCCTCCAACAAATGCCGGCATACATCAAGTATATGAAGGAGCTGCTTCCCAGGAAAAGCTCACTCAAGGGAGGCCAAACTATAGTGATGAATAAGGAGTGCAGTGCTCTCATTCAACCAGAGTTACCTACAAAAAGAAAGGACCCAGGGAGTTTTTACATTCCCTATGCCATAGGAGAAACCATGTTTGATAAAGGACTCTGTGATTTGGGAGCAAGCATCAACTTAATGCCCTTACCCCTTATGAAGAGGCTGCAGATCAATGAGATAATGCCCACAGATGTAGTCATCAGGCTGGCTGACAAAACTCAAAAACAAGCAGTAGGAGTGGTGGAAAACATGTTGGTAAAGGTTGGGAAATACTTCCTCCCAACAGACTTTGTCATATTGGACATGGAAGAGAGTCACACTCACCCAATCATATTGGGAAGACCATTCCTAGCTACAGCCAGAGCACTCATAAATATGGAGCGAGGGGAGCTAATTATGAGGATCCATGATGAACAGCTCACCTTCAATGTTTTCAAACGCTTACAAGAAATAGATCAAGAGAACTATGAACCAAGGAAGGATCACAGTGAGATACTGAAGGAAGAAACAAGCACTGAAGCACAACCAGCACATTTGGGAGTTCCCTTGATTGAGGAACAAGGCAAACAGCAATTGCCACAGCTCAAAGAAAATCAGGAGGAACCTAAACCACCAGAATCATATGAGGCCAGTAACCACATTTCCTTAGAGGAGGAGGTCACAAAGAGTAAGACAACATTACAAGGAACAAAGAAGAAGGTACCGAGGAGGTGGAGGAACAAGAAGATCCCTACCGAGGACTTCTCTCCAGGGGATAAAGTGATCTCAACTTACTTCCCAGATATCCCCCCAAATCTCCCCACTGTACCATCTCAGTTACCTAAGGTCTTATCAACAGAGTTCTCTCCTTGGAACATGTAGAGATCATTGATACAACCACTGGATATAGGTCTACTGCCAGAGGAGAAGACTTGAAGCATTATCAACCTCCTGATGAAGGAGAAACGTCAAGCTAGTGACGCTAAAGAAGTGCTTCATGGGAGGCAACCCATGTTTTATATGCTTTTAGAAAATAGTGAATAATTCAATATTCATGAATTCCAAACCAACCTTGGCAAACACTTGGTGAAATCCTTATTATGTAGTTGGTGTGCGAAATCGTGATCACTACAACTTTGCACAACTAACCAGCAAGTGCACTGGGTCGTCCAAGTAATAAACCTTACGCGAGTAAGGGTCGATCCCACAGAGATTGTTGGTATGAAGCAAGCTATGGTCACCTTGTAAATCTTAGTCAGGCAGACTCAAATGGGTATAGATGATATATGAATAAAACATAAAGATAAAGATAGAGATACTTATGTATATCGTTGGTGAGAGCTTCAGATAAGCGTATGAAGATGTTGTCCCTTCCGTCTCTCTGCTTTCCTACTGTCTTCATCCAATCCTTCTTACTCCTTTACATGGCAAGCATATGCAAGGGTTTCACCGTTGTCAGTGGCTACTGATGAGCGGATAATTTATACGCTTTTTGGCATTGTTTTTATATAGTTTTTAGTAAGTTTGAGCTACTTTTAGGGATGTTTTCCTTAGTTTTTATGTTAAATTCACATTTCTGGACTTTACTATGGGTTTGTGTGTTTTTCTGTGATTTCAGGTAAATTCTGACTGAAATTGAGGGATTTGAGCAAAACTCTGAAAAAGGCTGACAAAAGGACTGCTGATGCTGTTGGATCCTGACCTCCCTGCACTCGAAATGGATTTTCTGGAGCTACAGAACTCCAATTGGCGCGCTCTCAACGGCGTTGGAAAGTAGACATCCAGGGCTTTCCAGCAATATATAATAGTCTATATTTTATTCGAAGAATGACGACGCAACTTGGCGTTGAACGCCAAGTACACGCTCCTTTCTGGAGTTAAACGCCAGAAAAACGTCATTATCCGGAGTTGAACGCCCAAAACACATCATAACTCGAAATTCAACTCCAAGAGAAGCCTCAGCTCGTGGATAGATCAAGCTCAGCCCAAGCATACACCAAGTGGGCCCCGGAAGTGGATTTATGCATCAATTACTTACTCATGTAAACCCTAGGAGCTAGTTTATTATAAATAGGATGAATTATTGATGTATTAGACATCTTTGGTCTCAATTTTGTTTTATTCTTCATCCTAAGAGACTATTGATCACGTTTTAGGGGGCTGGCCATTCGGCCATGCCTGGACCTCTTTCACTTATGTATTTTCAACGGTGGAGTTTCTGCACACCATAGATTAAGGGTGTGGAGCTCTGCTGTACCTCAAAGATTAATGAAGTTCTATTTTCTCTTATTCAATTCTCTATCTTATTCTTATTCCAAGATATTCATTCGTACTCAAGAACATGATGAATGATGATGAGTTAGATAACCCTCATTATTATTCTCACCTATGAACACACGTGATTGACAACCACTTCCGTTCTGCATGCAACAAGGCTTGAATGTGTATCTCTTAGATTCTCCAACAGAATCTTCGTGGTATAAGTTGGATAGATGGCGGCATTCATGAGGATCCGGAAAGTCTAAACCTTGTCTATGGTATTCCGAGTAGGATTCTAGGATTGAGTGACTGTGACGAGCTTCAAACCTGTAACCTGCTGGGCGTTAGTGACAGACGCAAAAGAGGGATTCTATTCCAGTAGGGGAGGGAACCGACCGGTGATTGGCCGTACTGTGACAGAGTGCGTGAGCATTAGCTTTCACTGCGAGGATGGGATGTAGCCACTGACAATGGTGATGCCCTACATAAAGCTTGCCATGGAAAGGAGTAAGAAGGATTGAGTAGAAGCAGTAGGAAGGCAGGCGTCCGAGAGCTCTACAGCATCTCCATTCCGCTTATCTGAAATTCCCACCAAAGAATCTGCATAAGTATTTCTATCCTTTTTATTTTTCTTTTTATTTTATATTCGAAAACCATAAACTATTTTAATCTGCCTAACTGAGATCTACGAGGTGACCATAGCTTGCTTCATACCAACAATCTCTGTGGATTCGACCCTTACTCACGTAAGGTTATTACTTGGACGACCCAGTACACTTGCTGGTTAGTTGAACGGAGTTGTGAAGAAAATAAACAGTGCCCTAAGAGTAAACATCCTTTATAAACAAATAACATGTGATCACAATTTCGTCCACCAAGTTTTTGGCGCCGTTGCCGGGGATTGTTCGAGTATGGACAACTGACGGTTCATCTTGTTGCTCAGATTAGGTAATTTTCTTTTCAAAAAAATCTTTTTCAAAATTTTTTTCTTTTTATTTTTCGTTTTTCAAAACTATATTTTCGAAAAAAAAAATTAATAAAAATACAAAAAAATTAGAAAATCATAAAATCCAAAAATATTTTGTGTTCTTGTTTGAATCTTGTGTTAATTTTTAAGTTTGGTGTCAATTGCATGCTTTTAAATTTTTTTTTTTTGCATTTTTCGAAAATCCCATGCATTCATAGTGTTCTTCATGATCTTCAAGTTGTTCTTGATAAGTCCTCTTGTTTGATCTTGATGATTTCTTGTTTTGTGTCGTTTCTTGTTTTTCATGTGCATTTTTGCATTCATATTTTCCATGCATTAAAGATTTCTAAGTTTGGTGTCTTGCATATTTTCTTTGCATCAAAAATTTTTCAAAAATATGTTCTTGATGTTCATCATGATCTTCATAGTGTTCTTGGTGTTCATCTTGACATTCATAGCATTCTTGCATGCATTCATTGTTTTGATCTAAAAATTTCATGCATAAAATATTTTTGTTCTTTTTCTCTCTCATACTCAAAAAATTCAAAAATAAAAAAAAAATATCTTTTCCTTATTTTCCTCCAAATTTTCGAAATCTTGGGTTGACTTGGTCAAAAATTTTCAAAATTAGTTGTTTCTTACAAGTCAAGTCAAAATTTCAATTTTAAAATTCTTATATTTTCAAAATCTTTTTCTTATCTTTATATGTAATTTTCGAAAAATTAGCTAACAATTAATGTGATTGGTTCAAAAAAATTTGAAGTTTGTTACTTTCTTGTTTAGAAAGGTTCAATCTTTAAGTTCTAGAATCTTATCTTGTAGTTTCTTGTTAGTGAAATAAATAATTTCAAATTTTTTTAAATTAAAATCTTTTTATCTTTTATCTTATCTTTTTCAAAAATTTTATCTTTTTCAAAATTTGATTTTAAAATATCTTATCTAACTTACTATCTTCTTATCTTTTTCAATTTTGATTTCAAATCTTTTTCAATCAACTAACTAACTTTTTGTTTGTTTCTTATCTTTTTCAAAACCACCTAACTACTTTTCCCTCTTCTATTTTCGAAAATATCTCTTCTTTTTTTCAAAAATTATTTTTAATTAATTAATTGTTTCATGTTTAATTTTATTACATTCTATTTCTAATTTTCGAAAATCACTAACCTCTTTTTCAAAATTATTTTCGAATTTCTTCTCTCCTCTTTTTCTTTTTTTAATTATTTAATTACTAACACTTCTCTTCACCTCTCTTCATCCAAGAATCCGAACCCCCCTTCTTCATTCTATACCCCTTCTTTTTCTACTAACATAAAGGAATCTCTATACTGACATAGAGGATTCCTTTTTCTTTTCTTGTTTCTTCTCTTTCATATGAGCAGGAACAAGGATAAAGGCACTCTTGTTGAAATTGATCCAGAACCTGAAAGGACTCTGAAGAGAAATTAAGAGAAGCTAAATTACAACATCCAGAAACAACCTTTCAGAAACATTAGAACAAGAGGTGATGGCCGAAAATAATAATAATGCAAGGAAAATGCTTGGTGACTTCACTAAGCCAACGTCCAAGTTTGATGGAAGAAGCATCTCCATTCCTGCCATTGGAGCCAATAACTTTGAGCTTAAGCCTCAACTAGTTGCTTTAATGCAACAAACTGCAAGTTTTATGGACTTCCATCTGAAGATCCCTATCAGTTTTTAACTGAATTCTTGCAGATCTGGAGACTGTAAAGACGAATGGAGTTGATCCTGAAGTCTACAGACTCATGCTTTTCCCTTTTGCTGTAAGAGACAGAGCTAGAGTGTGGTTGGATTCACAACCCAAGATAGCCTGGACTCATGGGATAGCTTGTCACTGCATTCTTAGATAAGTTCTTTCCTCCTCAAAAGCTGAGCAAGCTGAGAGTGGATGTTCAAACCTTCAAACAAAAAGATGGTGAATCCCTCTATGAAGCTTGGGAAAGATACAAGCAGCTGACCAAAAGATGTCCATCTGACATGTTTTCAGAATGGACCATATTAGATATATTCTATTATGGTCTCTCTGAATTTTCGAAAATGTCATTGGACCATTCTGCAGGTGGATCTATCCACCTGAAGAAAACGCCTGAAGAGGCTCAAGAACTCATTGACATGGTTGCAAACAACCAGTTCATGTACACCTCTGAGAGGAATTCCGTGAACAATGGGGTACCTCAGAAGAAAGGAGATCTTGAAATTGATGCTCTGAATGCCATATTGGCTCAGAACAAAGTGTTGACTCAACAGGTCAACATGATCTCTCAAAATCTGAATGGATTGCAACATGCATCCAACAGTAATAGAGAGGCAGCTTCTGAAGAAGCTTATGATCCTGAAAACCCTGCCATGGCAGAGGTTAATTACTTAGGTGAACCTTATGGAAACACCTATAACTCATCATGGAGAAATCATCCAAATTTCTCCTGGAAGGATCAACAAAAAACCTCAACAAGGTTTTAACAATGGTGGACGCAATAGGCTGAACATTAGTAAGCCATATCCATCATCTTCTCAGCAACAGACAGAGAACTCTGAACAAAATAATTCTAATTTAGCCAATATAGTCTCTGATCTGTCAAAGGCCACTTTCAGTTTCATGAATGAAACCAGATCCTCCATTAGAAATCTGGAGGCACAAGTGGGCCAGCTGAGTAAGAAAGTAATTGAAACTCCTCCCAGTACTCTCCCAAGCAATACAGAAGAAAATCCAAAAGGAGAGTGCAAGGCCATTGATGTGATCAAAGTGGCCGAATGCACAAGGGAGGAGGAGGACGAAAATCCCAGTGAGGAAGACCTCCTGGGACGTTCCTCAAGCAAGAAGGAGTTTTCTATTAAGGATCCAGAGGAATCTGAGGCTCATCTAGAGACCATAGAGATTCCATTAAATCTCCTTCTACCATTCATGAGCTCTGAAGACTATTCTTCCTCTGAAGAGGATGAAGATGTGACTGGAGAGTAAGCTGCTCTATATTTAGGAGCTATCATGAAGCTGAATGCCAAGCTGTTTGGTAATGAGACTTGGGAAAGTGAACCTCCCTTTCTCATTAGTGAACTAGATACTTGGATTCAGAGAACTCTACCTCAAAAGAAACAAGATCCTGGCAAGTTCTTAATACCTTGCACCATTGGCACCATGAGCTTTGAAAAAGCTCTATGTGATCTGGGGTCAGGGATAAATCTTATGCCACTCTCTGTAATGGAGAAGCTGGGGATCATTGAGGTACAACCTGCCTTGTTCTCATTACAATTGGCAGACAAGTCAATAAGACAAGCTTATGGAATAGTAGAGGACGTGCTAGTAAAGGTTGAAGGCCTTTACATCCCTACTGATTTCATAATCCTAGACACTAGGAAAGAAGATGATGAATGCATCATCCTAGGAAGACCTTTCCTAGCCACAGCAGGAGCTGTGATAGATGTCAACAGAGGTGAGTTAGTCCTTCAATTGAATGGGGACTACCTTGTGTTTAAGGCACATGGCCATCCCTCTGTGACAAAAGAGAGAAAGCATGAAGAGCTTCTCTCAGTTCAAGGTCAAGAAGAGCCCACACAGTCAAACTCTAAGTTTGGTGTTGTGAGGCCACAACCAAACTCTAAGTTTGGTGTTCAAACCCCATATCCAAACTCTAAGTTTGGTGTTGGGAATACCACACTTATGTTGACCTGATCACCTTGTGGCTCCATGAGAGCCACTGTCAAGCTATTGACATTAAAGAAGCGCTTGTTGGGAGGCAACCCAATTCTATTTATCTAATTTATTCTATCTTGTTTCTTTGTTATTTTTGTGTTTTATTAGGTACATGATCATGAGGAGTCACGAAAAAAATAAAAAAAAATTAAAAACAGAGTCAAAAACAGAAAAAAAATTTTTCACCCTGGAGGCAGCACAGGCTGGCGTTCAACGCCAGTAAGGTGCATCTATCTGGCGTTCAACGCCAGAACAGAGCACCATTCTGGCGCTGAACGCCCAAAACAAGCAACAACCTGGCGTTAAACGCCAGGATGCGCACACAGAGGACAATCTGGCGCTGAACGCCAGAAACAAGCATGAAACTGGCGTTCAACGCCAGAAACATGCATTACATGGGCGTTTAACGCCCATAACATGCACCAATGGGCGTTTGAACGCCAGGATGATGCATGAAGGCATGTTACATGCCTATAGGGTGAAGGAATGGTATTTCTTTTCACCTCAGGATCTGTGGACCCCACAGGATCCCCACCTACCTTTTCTTTTAATCCTAATCACACTCTCCTAATCCAAATCTCATTCTCAATGTCACACTTCCCAAAAACCTTCACCTATCACCTCAATTCCTCTTCCCAATTACCTCGTCCACCATTCACATCAACCCCTCTTCCCCATACACCCCACCTACCCCCACTACTTTCAAATTCAATTTCCCACCCATGCCCACCCAAAATGGCCGAAACCCAACCCCCCCTCTCCCATAATACCTTTCCTTTCTTCATTTCACACAACACAAACCCCTTCTTCTCTCATATAGCCGAACCCACTCTTCTCCCTCTCCTTCAATATTCTCTTCTTCTCTTCTATTATTTTCTTTCTTGCTCGAGGACGAGCAAATTTTAAGTTTGGTGTGGTAAAAAGCCTAAGCTTTTTATTTTTCATTCACCATCAATGGCACCCAGACCGGAGTTTCCTCAAGAAAGGAAAAGGGAAGGCAAAAGCTTCCACTTCCGAGTCATGGGAAAAGGAGAGATTCATCTCCAAGAGCCACCAAGACCACTTCTATGATGTTGTGGCAAAGAAGAAAGTGATCCATGAGGTCCCTTTCAAACTCAAGAAGAATGAGTATCCGGAAATCCGACATGAAATTCAAAGAAGAGGTTGGGAAGTCATAGCCAACCCCATACAACAAATTGGAATTTTAATGGTTCAAGAGTTCTATGCCAATGCATGGATCACTAGAAACCATGATCAAAGTATGAACCCGAATCCAAAGAATTATCTCACAATGGTTAGGGGGAAATACTTGGATTTTAGTCCGGAAAATGTAAGGTTGGCGTTTCATTTACCTATGATGCAAGGTGATGAACACCCCTACACTAGAAGGGTCAACTCTGATCAAAGGTTGGACAAAGTCCTAATGGACATTTGTGTGGAAGGCGCCCAATGGAGAGTAGACTCCAAAGGCAAACCAGTCCAACTAAGAAGACTGGACCTCAAGCCTGTAGCTAGAGGATGGTTGGAGTTCATCCAAAGATCCATCATCCCTACAAGCAACCGATCTGAAGTTACTGTGGATCGGGCCATCATGATTCATAGCATCATGATTGGAGAGGAAGTAGAGGTTCATGAAGTCATATCCAATGAACTCTACAAAATAGCTGACAAGCCTTCATACATGGCACGGCTAGCCTTCCCCCACCTCATATGCCATCTATGTTATTCAGCCGGAGTTGTCATAGATGGAGATGTCTCCATTGAAGAAGACAAGCCCATCACCAAGAAAAAGATGGAGCAACAGGGAAGTTCCTCACGGCCCCCAAGGAGAACATGAGGAAGTTCATCATCAACAGATGCCTCATGGAATGCACTTTCCTCCAACAACTATTGGGAGCAACTCAGTACCTCTTTAGAGGATTTGAGCCATAATGTGGAACAACTAAGGGTGGAACACCATGAACACGCCCTCACTCTCCAAGAAATAAGAGAAGATCAAAGAGCAATGAGGGAGGAGCAACAAAGGCAAGGAAGGGACATAGAAGAGTTGAAGACACCATTGGTCCTTCAAGAAGAAGACGCCACTAGAGGTGGATTCATTCCTTGTTCTTTATTTCTTTCTGTTTTCGGTTTTTAATTATTGTGTTTATCTATGTTTTTGTGTCTTTATTTCATGATCATTAGTATGTAACCATGCCTTAAAGCTATGAATAAAATCCATTAGTCCTTCACCTCTCTTAAAGAAAAATGTTTTAATTCAAAAGAACAAGAAGTACATAATTTTCGAAATTATTATTGAATTTAGTTTAATTATATTGATGTGGTGACAATACTTTTGATTTCTGAATGAATGAATGAACAGTGCATATGTCTTTTGATCTTGTTGTTTATGAGTGTTTAAAATTGTTGGTTCTTGAAAGAATGATGAACAAAGAGAAATGTTATTGATGATCTGAAAAACATCATGAAATTTATTCTTGAAGCAAGAAAAAGCAGCAAAAAAAAAAAGGGCGAAAATTTTAAAGCAAGGATCCAAGGCTTTGAGCATCACTGGATAGGAGGGCCCAAGGAAAATAAATCCAGGCCTAAGCGGCTAAATCAAGCTGTCCCTAACCATGTGCTTGTGTCATGAAGGTCCAAGTGAAAAGCTTGAGACTGAATGGTTAAAGTCATGATCTAAAGCTAAAGAGTGTGCTTAAGAGCTCTGGACACCACTAACTGGAGACTTTAGCAAAGCTAAGTCAATATCTGAAAAGGTTCACCCAGTTATGTGTCTGTGGCATTTGTGTATCCGGTGGTAATACTGGAAGACAAAGTGCTTAGGGCCACAGCCAAGACTCATAAGTAGCTGTGTTCAAGAATCAACATGCTTAACTAGGGAAGTCAATAACACTATCTGAAATTCTAAGTTCCCCCAGAGACGCCAATACCTCTAAACTACAAAGGAAAAAGTGAGATGCCAAAACTGTTCAGAAGCAAAAAGCTACAAGTCCCGCTCATGTAATTAAATTAATATTCATTGATATTTTGGACTTTATAGTATATTCTCTTCTTTTTATCCTATTTGATTATCAGTTGCTTGGGGACAAGCAACAATTTAAGTTTGGTGTTGTGATGAGCGGATATTTATACGCTTTTTGGCATTGTTTTTATATAGTTTTTAGTAAGTTTGAGCTACTTTTAGGGATGTTTTCCTTAGTTTTTATGTTAAATTCACATTTCTGGACTTTACTATGAGTTTGTGTGTTTTCTGTGATTTCAGGTAAATTCTGACTGAAATTGAGGGATTTGAGCAAAACTCTGAAAAAGGCTGACAAAAGGACTGCTGATGCTGTTGGATCCTGACCTCCCTGCACTCGAAATGGATTTTCTGGAGCTACAGAACTCCAATTGGCGCGCTCTCAACGGCGTTGGAAAGTAGACATCCAGGGCGTTCCAGCATATAATAGTCCATACTTTATTCGAAGAATGACGACGCAACTTGGCGTTGAACGCCAAGTACACGCTCCTTTCTGGAGTTAAACGCCAGAAAAACGTCATTATCCGGAGTTGAACGCCCAAAACACATCATAACTCGAATTCAACTCCAAGAGAAGCCTCATCGTGGATAGATCAAGCTCAGCCCAAGCATACACCAAGTGGCCCCGGAAGTGGATTTATGCATCAATTACTTACTCATGTAACCCTAGGAGCTAGTTTATTATAAATAGGATGAATTATTGATGTATTAGACATCTTTGGTCTCAGTTTTGTTTATTCTTCATCCTAAGAGACTATTGATCACGTTTTAGGGGGCTGGCCATTCGGCCATGCCTGGACCTCTTTCACTTATGTATTTTCAACGGTGGAGTTTCTGCACACCATAGATTAAGGGTGTGGAGCTCGCTGTACCTCAAAGATTAATGAGTTCTATTTTCTCTTATTCAATTCTCTATCTTATTCTTATTCCAAGATATTCATTCGTACTCAAGAACATGATGAATGATGATGAGTTAGATAACCCTCATTATTATTCTCACCTATGAACACACGTGATTGACAACCACTTCCGTTCTGCATGCAACAAGGCTTGAATGTGTATCTCTTAGATTCCCCAACAGAATCTTCGTGGTATAAGTTGGATAGATGGCGGCATTCATGAGGATCCGGAAAGTCTAAACCTTGTCTATGGTATTCCGAGTAGGATTCTAGGATTGAGTGACTGTGACGAGCTTCAAACCTGTAACCTGCTGGGCGTTAGTGACAGACGCAAAAGAGGGATTCTATTCCAGTAGGGAGGGAACCGACCGGTGATTGGCCGTACTGTGACAGAGTGCGTGAGCATTAGCTTTCACTGCGAGGATGGGATGTAGCCACTGACAACGGTGATGCCATACATAAGCTTGCCATGGAAAGGAGTAAGAAGGATTGAGTAGAAGCAGTAGGAAGGCAGGCGTCCGAGAGCTCTACAGCATCTCCATTCCGCTTATCTGAAATTCCCACCAAAGAATCTGCATAAGTATTTCTATCCTTTTTATTTTCTTTTATTTTATATTCGAAAACCATAAACTATTTTAATCTGCCTAACTGAGATCTACGAGGTGACCATAGCTTGCTTCATACCAACAATCTCTGTGGATTCGACCCTTACTCACGTAAGGTTATTACTTGGACGACCCAGTACACTTGCTGGTTAGTTGAACGGAGTTGTGAAGAAAATAAACAGTGCCCTAAGAGTAAACATCCTTTATAAACAAATAACATGTGATCACAATTTCGTCCACTAGCTACCTCCCATCCTCTCAGTGGAAATGTTCAACGCACCCTGTCACGGCACGGCTATCCATCTGTCGGTTCTCGATCAGGCCGGAATAGAATCCATTGATTCTTTTGCGTCTGTCACTAACGCCCCGCCCTCAGGAGTTTGAAACACGTCACAGTCATTCAATCATTGAATCCTACTCAGAATACCACAGACAAGGTTAGACCTTCCGGATTCTCTTGAATGCCGCCATCAGTTCTTGCCTATACCACGAAGACTCTGATCTCACGGAATGGCTGGCTCGTTTGTCAGGCGAGCGCTCGGTTGTCAGGCGATCAACCATGCATCGTGTATCAGGAATCCAAGAGATATTCACCCAATCTAAGGTAGAACGGAGGTGGTTGTCAGTCACACGTTCATAGGTGAGAATGATGATGAGTGTCACGGATCATCACATTCATCATGTTGAAGAACAAGTGATATCTTGGAACAAGAACAAGCTGAATTGAATAGAAGAACAATAGTAATTGCATTAATACTCGAGGTACAGCAGAGCTCCACACCTTAATCTATGGTGTGTAGAAACTCCACCGTTGAAAATACATAAGAGCAAGGTCTAGGCATGGCCGTGAGGCCAGCCTCCCAATGATCTAAGATAGCATAAGCACAAGGTGACCATAGCTTGCTTCATACCAACAATCTCTGTGGGATAGACCCTTACTCGTGTAAGGTTTATTACTTGGACGACCCAGTGCACTTGCTGGTTAGTTGTGCGGAGTTGTAGTGATCACAATTTCGTGCACCAAAGCACAAGAGGAAGAGCCTCTCCAAGGAGAACCCCAGCCCATGGAATATCATCAAGAAGGATATCATCACCCAACCAACATCAACTTGGGTCACATCAGAGGAGCCCTCGATGATTTGTCAAGGATATACATGGAAGGACAAGAACAACAACTACAATTTCAATATCAGAGAATGGATCGGCAAGAGGAAATGCTAACAAATTGGATGAATCAACAAAGGGAATGGCAGAAACAGCTAGTGGAGCAGCAACAAGAGCACTATTCCCAGCTTACTCAAGCCATCAACCAAGTGAATGAAAGACAAGAGCTTCAAGATAAGCTCTTGCAGGAACTCAATCAGCGGCAGCAAGCTCAGATGAAAGCATTCAACGAGTTCATTGTACTTAATGAAGGACGACAACTACATAGGGAGGAGTTCAACGTAAACACTCAAGCCAAGTTGAATTAGATGTCTAGTCATATACATCATCTACACTATGCCATCCCTACATATGATGAGGTCCAAAAAGACTTTGTAGAACAAGAAGAAAGGAAGGTGAAACAGCAGAAGGAAACATTAAAGAAGAAGATGGAAGATACTGGCTTTTGGAATAAGTTGATTGGAAAAAGCAAAGGGAGTGGAAGTTCAAGCACCCAAGAGGGACAAAAAGAAGACAAACAAGGAGG
>NC_080379.1:124737566-124873187 GCF_014773155.1 Arachis stenosperma
GCAACCTATGAATGTGAATGTAACTATATGCAAAATGTTTCTACCTACTTGGTTAAAAGTAAATAATTTCTTCAAGACAAATATGAATTAAATTCCACTAATTCAAATTACACAATAAAAAGCAAATAAACTTGTAAGAAGATAGCTAATGAAAGCAGGGAACATAGAATTAAGCATTGAACCCTCACTGGTAGTGTATATCACTCTAATCTCTCAAGTGTCTAGGGTCAATCACTCTATTCTTCTCTAATCATGCTTTCTAAACTTTGTTCTTTATCTAACCAATCAACAAATATTTAGTATACCAATGCAAACATCATGAGGTCTTTTCAGGGTTGTAATGGGGCTGAGGTAAAGGTAAGGATGTGCATATAAGGCTAAGTGAGTTAACAGAGTGAATCCTTGATTAGTCTAAGATCTCACCTAACATATACATACTTTATAAAATTTAAAATTCTTTACCTAGCTATCCAAATTTTCCTACTTTTGTATTACATGCTCATGTATCAAACTTATTTTTGAATTTTGTCTCATGTGCATTGCTTTATTTTGCATTTGCGGAATTCTTTTGTATCCCCTTTATTTAAATACTGAAAATTTTTTTTATATGCACATGGTAATTTAATTACTTTGATTTCACATGAGTATGCTTCCCAAAAATTTTTTTATTTTGAAATATCTTTATTCTTTTTACTTTCTACTTTGTTTCTATCATCCGTATTCCCATAAAGTTTCCCCACACTTAAACAATTACACAATTTCTATCTTAAGCTAACCAAGGATTCAACTTGGGATTTTTATTTTGT
Organism: Arachis stenosperma; assembly: GCF_014773155.1. Lineage (NCBI taxonomy): Eukaryota > Viridiplantae > Streptophyta > Magnoliopsida > Fabales > Fabaceae > Arachis > Arachis stenosperma. The sequence goes on from NC_080379.1 coordinate 124,738,373, forward strand.
TTTTCTGCTTGAGGCTAGTAATGTGGTTTATAGAACAAGAGGGAATTAAAAGATCAAGGGGGCTAACAAGGGTGATGTAAAAGTGATGAGCGGATAATTTATACGCTTTTTGGCATTGTTTTTAGGTAGTTTTTAGTAAGTTTAAGCTACTTTTAGGGATATTTTCATTAGTTTTTATGTTAAATTCACATTTCTGGACTTTACTATGAGTTTGTGTGTTTTTCTGTGATTTTAGGTAATTTCTGGCTGAAATTGAGGGACTAGAGCAAAACTCTGAAAAAGGCTGACAAAAGGACTGCTGATGCTGTTAGAATCTGACCTCCCTGCACTCGAAATGGATTTTCTGGAGCTACAAAACTTCAAATGGCGCGCTCTCAACGGCGTTGGAAAGTAGACATCCAGAGCTTTCCAAAAATATATAATAATCCATACTTTATTCGGAAATTGACGACGTAACTTGGCGTTGAACGCCAAGTACATGCTGTTGTCTGGAGTTAAACCCCAGAAACACGTCATGATCCGGAGTTGAACGCCCAAAACACGTTATAACTTCGAGTTCAACTCCAATAAACGCCTCAGCTAGTGGATAGATCAAGCTCAGCCCAAACATACACCAAGTGGGCCCCGGAAGTGGATTTATGCATTAATTACTTACTCATGTAAACCCTAGTAGCTAGTCTAGTATATATAGGACATTTAACTATTGTATTAGAGATCTTTTGACAGTTTAATCTTTTGACTGTTTAGCCTTTGATTATTCGGTCTTTTGATCATTCAGGGGGCTGGCCATTCGGCCATGCCTGAACCTTTCACTTATGTATTTTCAACGGTGGAGTTTCTGCACACCATAGATTAAGGGTGTGGAGCTTTGCTGTACCTCAAAGTTTCAATACAATTATTATTACTTTCTATTCAATTCTCTTTTATTCTTATTCCAAGATATACGTTGCACAACACTTTGATGAATGTGATAATCCGTGACACTCATCATCATTCTCACATATGAACGCACGTGATTGACAACCACTTCCGTTCTACTTTAGGCCGGGCGCATATCTCTTAGATTCCCCAACAGAATCTTCGTGGTATAAGTTAGATAGATGGCGGCATTCATGAGGATCCGGAAAGTCTAAACCTTGTCTATGGTATTCCGAGTAGGATTCTGGGATTGAATGATTGTGACAAGCTTCGAACTCCTGAAGGCTGGGCGTGATGACAAACGCAAAAGAATCAAGGGATTCTATTCCAACCTGATTGAGAACCGACAGATGATTAGCCGTGCTGTGACAGAGCATAGGAACGTTTTCACTGAGAGGATGGGATGTAGCCATTGACAACGGTGATGCCCTACATAAAGCTTGCCATGGAAAGGAGTAAGAAGGATTGGATGAATGTAATAAGAAAGTAGAGATTCAAGAGGAGCACAGCATCTCCACACACCTATCTGAAATTCCCACTATTGATTTACATAAGTATTTCTATCCCTTTTTATTTTCTATTTATTATTAATTATTCGAAAATTCATAAACCAATTTAATCTGCCTAACTGAGATTTACAAGGTGACCATAGCTTGCTTCATACCAACAATCTCTGTGGGATCGACCCTTACTCACGTAAGGTATTACTTGGATGACCCAGTACACTTGCTGGTTAAGTTGAACGGAGTTGTGAATTCAAATAGAGCCAATTATTAAATTTCATACAAGTACAAAGAGCATGGATCACAATTTCGTCCACCAAGTTTTTGGCGCCGTTGCCGGGGATTGTTCGAGTATGGACAACTGACGGTTCATCTTGTTGCTCAGATTAGGTAATTTTCTTTTCAAAAACTTTTTCAAAAATTTTTCTTTTTCGTTTTGCCAAAATTATTTTCAAAAAAATAATGAAAATCCAAAAAAATTAGAAAATCATAAAAACAAAAAATATTTTGTGTTTCTTGTTTGAGTCTTGAGTCAATTTTTAAGTTTGGTGTCAATTGCATGCTTTTAAAATTTTTCTTGCATTTTTCGAAAATTCCATGCATTCATAGTGTTCTTCATGATCTTCAAGTTGTTCTTGACAAGTCTTCTTGTTTGATCTTGATGTTTTCTTGTTTTGTGTCTTATGTTATTTTTCATGTGTTTAAAATTTTTCTTGCATTTTTCGAAAATTCCATGCATTCATAGTGTTCTTCATGATCTTCAAGTTGTTCTTGACAAGTCTTCTTGTTTGATCTTGATGTTTTCTTGTTTTGTGTCTTATGTTATTTTTCATGTGCATTTTTTCGTTTGTTAGAGTCCATGCATTAAAGATTTCTAAGTTTGGTGTCTTACACGTTTTCTTTGCATCAAAAATTTTTCAAAATTATGTTCTTGATGTTCATCATGATCTTCAAAGTGTTCTTGGTGTTCATCTTGACATTCATAGTGTTCTTGCATGCATCATGTGTTTTGATCCAAAATTTTCAAGTTTTGGGTCATGTTTGTGTTTTTCTCTCTCATAATTAAAAATTCAAAAATCAAAAAAATATCTTCTCCTTATTTTTCTCATAATTTTCGAAAATTTGAATTGACTTAGTCAAAAATTTTCAAAATTAGTTGTTTCTTACAAGTCAAGTCAAATTTTCAATTTTAAAAATCTTATCTTTTCAAAATCTTTTTCAAAAATCATATCTTTTCCATTTTTTTCTTATTTTCGAAAATTTAAAAATTATTTTTTTCAAAATCTTTTTCTTATCTTTATATCATATTTTCAAAAATATGCTAACAATTAATGTGATTGATTCAAAAATTTGAAGTTTGTTACTTTCTTGTTAAGAAAGGCTCAATCTTTAAATTCTAGAATCTTATCTTGTAGTTTCTTGTTAGTTAAGTCATTTTAAAAATTAAATCTTTTTCAAAATATCTTTTTCTTAAAATTTTTATCTTATCTTTTTATCTTATCCTTCTCACAATTTTATCTTTTTCAAAATTTGATTTCAAAATATCTTATCTAAACTTCTTATCTTCTTATCTTTTCAATTTTGATTTCAAATCTTTTTCAATCAACTAACTAACTTTTTGTTTGGTTCTTATCTTTTTCAAAACCTCTCTCTTTTTTTTTCAAAAATTCTTTTTAATTAATTAATTATTTTAATTTTAATTCTATCTTATCTTTTAATTTTCGAAAATACTAACCCCTTTTTCAAAATTATTTTCGAAATTCTCCCTCTCTTTTCTTATTCTATTTAATTATTTAATTACTAACACTTCTCTTCACCTCTATCCGAATCCACTCTTCTACATTCTTCTCCCCTTTCTTCTTCTACTAACATAAAGGAATCTCTATACTGTGACATAGAGGATTCCTCTTCTTTTCTTGTTTTCTTCTCTTTCATATGAGCAGGAACAGGGAAAAAGGCACTCTTGTTGAAATTGATCCTGAACCTGAAAGGACTCTGAAAAGGAAACTAAGAGAAACTAAATTACAACAATCCAGAAACAACCTTTCAGAAATTTTCGAACAAGAGAAGGAGATGGCAGCCGAAAATAATAATAATGCAAGGAGAATGCTTGGTGACTTTACAAAGCCAACGTCCAAATTTGATGGAAGAAGCATCTCCATTCCTGCCATTGGAGCCAACAACTTTGAGCTGAAACCTCAGCTAGTTGCCTTAATGCAACAAAACTGCAAGTTTTATGGACTTCCATCTGAAGATCCTTATCAGTTTTTAACTGAGTTCTTGCAGATCTGTGAGACTGTAAAGACGAATGGAGTTGATCCTGAAGTCTACAGACTCATGCTTTTCCCTTTTGCTGTAAGAGACAGAGCTAGAATATGGTTAGATTCACAACTTAAGGATAGCCTGGACTCCTGGGATAAGCTGGTCACAGCCTTCTTGGATAAATTCTTTCCTCCTCAAAAGCTGAGCAAGCTGAGAGTGGATGTTCAAACCTTCAAACAAAAAGATGGTGAATCCCTCTATGAAGCTTGGGAAAGATACAAGCAGCTGACCAAAAGATGTCCATCTGACATGTTTTCAGAATGGACCATATTAGATATATTCTATTATGGCCTATCTGAATTTTCGAAAATGTCATTGGACCATTCTGCAGGTGGATCTATTCACCTAAAGAAAACGCCTGAAGAGGCTCAAGAGCTCATTGACATGGTTGCAAACAACTAATTCATGTACACTTCTGAGAGGAATTTCGTAAATAATGGGATACCTCAGAAGAAAGGAGTTCTTGAAATTGATGCTCTGAATGCCATATTGGCTCAGAACAAAGTGTTGACTCAACAGGTCAACATGATCTCTCAAAATCTGAATGGATGGCAACATGCATCCAACAGTACTAGAGAGGTAGCTTCTGAAGAAGCTTATGATCCTGAGAACCCTGCCATGGTAGAGGTTAATTACATGGGTGAACCTTATGGAAACACCTATAACTCATCATGGAGAAATCATCCAAATTTCTCATGGAAGGATCAACAAAAGCCTCAACAAGGCTTTAACAATGGAGGACGCAATAGGCTGAGCAATAGCAAGCCTTTCCCATCATCTTCTCAGCAACAGACAGAGAATTCTGAACAAAACACTTCTAATTTAGCCAATCTAGTCTCTGATCTGTCAAAGGCCACTTTCAGTTTCATGAGTGAAACAAGATCATCCATTAGAAATCTGGAGGCACAAGTGGGCCAGCTGAGTAAGAAAGTCATTGAAACTCCTCCCAGTATTCTCCCAAGCAATACAGAAGAGAATCAAAAAGGAGAGTGCAAGGCCATTGATATAATGAATATGGCCGAATGCACAAGGGAGGAGGAGGACGAAAATCCCAGTGAGGAAGACCTCCTGGGACGTCCCTCAAGCAAGAAGGAGTTTCCTATTAAGGATCCAAAGGAATCTGAAGCTCACATAGAGACCATAGAGATTCCATTAAATCTTCTTCTGCCATTCATGAGCTCTGAAGACTATTCTTCCTCTGAAGAGGATGAAGATATGACTGGAGAGCAAGTTGCTCAATATTTAGGAGCTATCATGAAGCTGAATGCCAAGTTGTTTGGTAATGAGACTTGGGAAAGTGAACCTCCCTTGCTCATTAGTGAAGTGGATACCTGGATTCAGCAAATTTTACCTCAAAAGAAACAAGATCCTGGCAAGTTTTTGATACCTTGTACCATAGGCACTGATGACAAGTCATCATATACCCATTTTTCAAGCTAATTTCACTTGTTTTATTAGTCTTTATGCACTTTCTTGCATCCTAAGTAAGTGATTTCGAATGAAAATGCATAACTTCTTTAAATCAAACAACCACCATGAAATTAATGCTAAATCATGAGGTTTAAGCAAGAATTAATTGATTTTTAATGAATTATAAACCTTATGAGTTTAGAGATACTTTGAGTGGTTGTTTTGGTTTCTTGTAGGTGAAGAAAGGAAGAAAAGAGGAAAAATGTGGCTTAAAGAAAGCGTGGCCCAAGGAGAAAAAGGCGTGGCGCATAAAGAAGGGAGCAAGCATTGCCCTTCACAAGGGCAGACTGCCCTCTAGGAGGGCAACATAAGGAAACAAGGCTTGAAGAGGCAACTCTGCCCTGCCCACGACAAGGGCAGAGCACAAAATTGTGCCTTGGATCAAAGAAGAGAAAAACCTTGCCCTGCACTCCACAAGGGCAGTATCGGGCCTTCATGGAAAATAAATCAAAGGAAAAAGCCTACCAATGCTTGCCACAAGAATCGAACACGGCACAAGGAGGAAGCAAGGAACTAGGCCTCATTATGGTGCCAAGAAAGCCAAGGAAAAACAGTAGCGTGTGAATCGGCCAAGTCTCGAACACGGGACTTCAATTTGGAAACACTGCCCTGCCCTCCGCGAGGGCAGGGCAGCATTTTGTTGTGGCACGCACGGGCAGCAGAATCTGGCGCACCAAAAAACTCTGCCCTGCCCTCCGCGAGGGCAGGGCAGCATCCTGTAGCACCAACACGCACGCACCAAGGGACGCACGCACCATTTTCTGCCCTGCACTCCACAAGGGCAAGGCAGCCTCCTGGAAGCAATTGTTCTTGGGCTGAAAATTGGATTAAAAATCCAATTTAATTCATTTCTTCACCAAATCAAAAGCCCATCCAAATCCCAAGATCCAAGAATAGAAAGTGTATAAATAGGAGCTAGTTTGATGTAATTAGGAACCTTTACTTGACTTTTGAATTTTGCACTTTCTTTAGAGCTTTAAATTTTGCAACTTTTCTTTGAGAGACTTGACCGAGATTTCAGAGAATTAGGGAGGAAAATTGATCTCTCTTCTTCCTCGTTCTTGCTTGGGCATTTTCTACTTTTCTTGTTTGAGTCTTGGGTGTTAAGAATTGAGGAAATTCTGTCTCAATCTCCACTCAAGAGCTCTTTAATTTCTCTTCTGCATAATTGAACTCATTTACATTCCCTTTACTACTTCTTCTTCAATTTCTTGTCAATTGCTTTGAGAACTTGGATCTGGGAAGGCAATTGAGATCTAGGCTTTGCTACCTAGTCTCTGGAGTCCTGAGATCACAATTTCCTTTAGGTTCTTCTGTGAACCTTTGCTGCACTTAATTTCCTTACTGTTTGAGTTCTAATTGCTTCTAATTCAATTTCTGCTCTATTAATTGTTGCAATTCAATTTCTCTCTGCTTAGATTCTGAAATCCCAGTCCTCAAATCCCTTTTACATTCAAGCAATTTATATTACTTGCATTTTAAGTTACTGCAAATTACATTTCTTGCACTTTAAGTTTCAGTCATTTACTTTCTTGTTCTTTAAAATTCAGCAAGTTTACTTTCCTGCTCTTTAATTTACTGCAATTCTCCCCTCTCCCTTTACATTCCAAGCAATTTAGCTTCTGTTAAATACAAACCACTCAACCAAAACTTAATTCGCTTGACTAAATCAACCACTAAACTAAAATTGCTCAATCCTTCAATCCCTGTGGGATCGACCTCACTCATGTGAGTTATTATTACTTGATGCGACCCGGTACACTTGCCGGTTAGTTTTGTGTCGGATCGTTTTCCGCACATCAAGTTTTTGGCGCCGTTGCCGGGGATTGAATTAGATTGACAATGATTAAGTAAGGTGGTGGTCTAGATTAAGCATTTTTTTTCTTTTTAACTAAGCACATTAACTGTTTGACACATTGTGTCACCTAACCCTCTAACCACATTCTAGCATTAGAATTTCCATGTTTCATTTGGTTTGTTTGTGATTCTTGCAAGTCATGGAGGCTGAGGTGCGTGAAGAGCGAGTGAGCAACAATACCCAGCCTGCAAGAAGGGTGTTGGCCTCTTACACTATCCCCAATGCAAGAAACTGCGGGAGTAGCATACTCACTCCCAATGTTCATGCAAATAATTTTGAGTTGAAGCCTCAACTTATCACTCTGGTGCAGAACAATTGCTCCTATGGAGGAAGTCCGCTTGAAGATCCAAACCAACACTTATCCATCTTCCTCAGGATTTGTGAAACTGTCAAAACAAGTGGTGTGCATCCAGACATCTACAAGCTACTGCTGTTTCCATTCTCTCTGAAGGATAAGGCCACTCAATGGCTAGAGACATTTCCCAAAGAAAGCATCAATAATTGGGAAGACTTAGTGAGCAAATTCCTAGCCAAGTTCTATCCTCCCCAAAGGATTATCAAGCTAAAAACAGAGGTGCAAACATTCATTCAAATGGATGGAGAGTCGCTGTATGATGCCTGGGAGAGATACAAGGCCTTAATCAGGAAATGTCCCCCAGAAATGTTTAGTGAGTGGGATAGACTCCAAAACTTCTATGAAGGGTTGACTCAGAAAGCTCAAGAAGCATTAGATCATTCAGCAGGAGGCTCATTGCAGCTAATGAAGACAGCAGAGGAAGCCCAAAACCTCATAGAGATGGTGGCAAACAATCAATATTTCTTTGCTCATCAAAGACAACGCCAACCAGCCCAGAGAAGGGATGTGTTGGAGCTTGAAGGTGTTGACGTTCTCTTGGCACAAAACAAACAGATGCATCAACAGCTTCAACAACAAATAGAAATGATGGCCAAGAAAATTGATGGACTGCAAGGTGTTGCAGTAAACACACAACGCCAATCTCAAACCTCACATGGGTGGAATCTATTTGAAGAAAGTTTTGGGACATTCAATTTTGAGCAACAAAGCCCTGAGCAGGTGCAATGCATGAACAACACTTCAAGTTCATTTCAACACAATTTTCATGGTGATGCACACAAGACACCTTGGAAGACTCATTCTAATTCAAGGTGAGGTGAGCATCAGAATCAAGGACAAAGGGACTTCAACTCTGGCAGCCTCAGCAACACAAGCAACCATAACCATTCATCCAATAATACTAACCAATTCAAAAATTCACAAAACACATATCACCAACCCCATAATAACTCACAAAACCACCAGAATAACTTTTTCACATCCACATTCCACCCACAAAGTACCCCCACAATTAATTCAAACAACTTCCAACAACAACCCTCTCATTTCACACAACCACAACCAAATCCAGACTCTCAAAGAATCTCAAGTCTAGAGAAAATGATGGAGAAACTCATGAAAAATCAAGAGATGGCAAGACAAGATCAGGAAACTGCAAGGAAAGATCAGACCCTGGCATTGAAAAACCAAGAGACCTCAATCAGAAACCTTGAGAGACACATGGGGCAAATGGCTAAGCAAATTTCAGAAATGGATGAGAAGAGAGCAAATGCCTTCCCCAATGTCACTGAAGAACACCCAAGGGACAAAGGAAAAGCCACAAAATGGGAGGAGTGCAAAGCAATCACAGTGGGAAGTGAGAAGACTATGAAGAAGGAAGCCATCAATCAGGACAAACACAACAGAGAAGTTCCACAAGAAGAGACAGAAGGGAAAAGTAAAGAGGATCTAGAAACCAAAAATGCAAAAATTTCAAAGGGATACAAGAACACCCTTGAATCACAACTACAAGAGAAGAGGGAAGGAGTGAATCCTTGTGTCCCCAAACTTTCATACCCTCAGAGGTTTAAAAAAGAAAATGAGGATAAGCAATACTCAAAATTCCTGGACATATTCAAGACACTTAGCATCAATATTCCTTTCTTGGAAGCACTTGAACAGATGCCACTATATGCCAAATTCATGAAGGAAGTGCTGACAAAGAAAAGATCCCTGAAGGAAGGACAGATTGTTGAGATGACAAAGGAATGTAGTGCTATCCTCCAAAGAGAGTTGCCAGAGAAGAAAGATGATCCTGGGACTTTTTACATACCTTGCACCATAGGAAACATAACAATTGAGAAGTCATTCTGTGACCTCGGTGCAAGCATAAACTTGATGCCTTTGTCTCTAATGAAGAAACTTCAAATTTCTGAGTTGAAGTCCACACGAATAGTTCTCCAAATGGCTGACAAATCCACTAAGCAAGCACTGGGAGTTGTGGAGAATGTGTTGGTAAAAGTAGGAAAATTCTTTCTCCCTGCTGACTTTGTTATCTCAGATATAGAAGAGGACCCTAACACTCCCATCATCATGGGAAGGCCTTTCCTAGCTACGGGCAGAGCATTGATAGATGTGGAAAAAGGGGAATTGTTGCTGAGAGTGCATGATGAGCATCTAGCATTCCATGTTTTTAAAACCTTGCATGAACCCATTCAAGAAGAAGATTTTATGAAGGATAAGGCCAGAGATCAAAGTTTGAAGGAGGCAGTCAATGAGTTAACTCCAAGACTTCTAAATCCATGCTTGAAAGCAGTAGAGATGGTGCAACAAACCAAAGAAGTCAAGGAGGAACTAGATCTAAAACCCCCAGATGAGAAATTCAACATCCTAGACAAAGAACAACTAAGGCAGGGAGTATCTTTTGAGAAAGAAAAGAAAAAAAGGCCAAGAGGGTGGAGAAACAAGAAAATCCCTACTGAAGGCTTTTCACCAGGGGATAAAGTGGTGTTAAACACCCAACCAATGAAGGTGTCTCCACAGTTATTTGAATACTACACTGTGAACCGGGTCCTTTCACTTGAACACCTAGAGATCATCAAAGAGGAGACTGGAAGGAAGTTCACAGTAAGAGGAGAAAAGCTGAGGCACTATGATTTTCAGCCTCCATGATCAAAGAATGGAGGATGTCAAGCTAATGACAATAAAGAAGCGCTTGTTGGGAGGCAACCCAACCTGAGGTAGTTTTCGTTTCATAGCTTTTTCAATAAAGATGTTGAATAATTGGTATACATTGCAAGGAGCTAAGTTTGGTGCTGCACACCAAAACAACTTAAGGGAGAATGAAGGATTCTAAGTTTGGTGTTCCACCAAAATCTCATTTAAAAGAACATTCTCACTTCCTGCACAATGCTAGCTCTAAGCAATCAGACAAATTATTCAACTATTTAAATGTTTATCTAGTTTCAATCCCATAACCTTCAGCAAGGATACAAGGTTTCACATATGGTTAACTTGTTGCATAAGAGACAGTGGCAAACAATTAAGTTTGGTGTTCCTACACCAAAATAAATCTAAGAGCCACACTCAATTTATGCATACTAACCATACACTTAAGGGCTTGAGAAGCAAGCAACTTTGAGAATTATGCAGGACATAAGTCAACAAATGAAGATATTGTGCATCTTAACTCAAAGAAAACACAACAGGAGGAAGAATCAAAGGTCTGCAACTTCAAAGGTTGTATCTAAACTTAATCCTTGCTGCTGTGAATTGCTTTGAATATGGGAACCATTATATATCCTGCTAAATTGTTTATCTAGTTGCAAGTGAAGTTGTTTAATCAAGTATGATAATCTGCATGATGCTTGTCATTCATCACTTAGCTTGAATTTTGTTTTGTTTCCCATATGCTTGCATAAAAGAGATTTTGTTTGAATTGAAAAGTAAATATCCAATGTTGCATAAGTAGAATGGAAGCTAATGGTGGTATATATGTTTGATTAAATGTATAACTCAAAAAATAATTGCTGCATGATGTCATTTTCATTGAAGTGTGATCTAGCTTGCTGGTATAAAGGTTCCTATCAATAAAGAAAAAGCCCTTGAGAACAAAAATAAAATAGAAAGAAAAGGAAGAAGAAAAAGCCAATGTGGCAAGAAAAACAAAGAATAAAGGCTGGACACCAATAGCTTGGACCCTAGGACACATGCCTGTGGTGTTCTTGTACTAGGATATGCTTGGATAAGTAAATTCTGAGGGGTATTTCAAAACCCGGTCACTTAGATCAACTGATTTGGGATGACCAATTGAAAGTCCACAATAAAGAGCAACCTAGATACAGAACATTTAGTTATCCAAAGAGATGCTGGGCATCAATGATCCTAGGAAGAAGTAGTGAGCCATGTGTCTGTGGTGGAAGATGTTGATTTAAAAATAAAGCCAAAGGCTACTACTACAACATTAGACACCAAGCCTTCAAGAATAATAAGCTTGATAAGCAACATGAGAAAAGAAAAGTTAGCAAGGGAGCAAAGAAAGAATAAACCTTATAACAGCAAGTTTAGCAAGCCTTTGAGGAAGAATGTATATTATGTAACAGCAACAATAATTGAGTCATCATTATCTGCATAAAAACCCCATGAATCAAATTTTGCTATATGCCTAATAAGGATATGTTTGCTATTCTTGTTCATTTCATTTTCTCTTAGTTTTGATGCTTGCTTGGGGACAAGCAAGATTTAAGTTTGGTGTTGTGATGACAAGTCATCATATACCCATTTTTCAAGCTAATTTCACTTGTTTTATTAGTCTTTATGCACTTTCTTGCATCCTAAGTAAGTGATTTGGAATGAAAATGCATAACTTCTTTAAATCAAACAACCACCATGAAATTAATGCTAAATCATGAGGTTTAAGCATGAATTAATTGATTTTTAATGAATTATAAACCTTATGAGTTTAGAGATACTTTGAGTGGTTGTTTTGGTTTCTTGTAGGTGAAGAAAGGAAGAAAAGAGGAAAAACGTGGCTTAAAGAAAGCGTGGCCCAAGGAGAAAAAGGCGTGGCGCATAAAGAAGGGAGCAAGCATTGCCCTTCACAAGGGCAGACTGCCCTCTAGGAGGGCAACATAGGGAAACAAGGCTTGAAGAGGCAACTCTGCCCTGCCCACGACAATGGCAGAGCACAAAATTGTGCCTTGGATCAAAGAAGAGAAAAACATTGCCCTGCCCTCCACAAGGGCAGTATCGGGCCTTCATGGAAAATAAATCAAAGGAAAAAGCCTACCAATGCTTGCCATAAGAATCGAACATGGCACAATGAGGAAGCAAGGAACTAGGCCTCATTATGGTGCCAAGAAAGCCAAGGAAAAATAGTAGCGTGTGAATCAGCCAAGTCTCTAACACGGGACTTCAATTTGGAAACACTGCCCTGCCCTCCGCGAGGGCAGGGCAGCATTTTGTTGTGGCACGCACGGGCTACAGAATCTGGCGTACCAAAAAACTCTGCCGTGCCCTCCGCGAGGGCAGGGCAGCATCCTGCAGCACCAACACGCACGCACCAAGGGACGCACGCACCATTTTCTGCCCTGCCCTCCACAATGGCAGGGCAGCCTCCTGGAAGCAATTATTCTTGGGCTGAAAATTGGATTAAGAATCCAATTTAATTCATTTCTTCACCAAATCAAAAGCCCATCCAAATCCCAAGATCCAAGAATAGAAAGTGTATAAATAGGAGCTAGTTTGATGTAATTAGGAACCTTTACATGACTTTTGAATTTTGCACTTTCTTTAGAGCTTTAAATTTTTCAACTTTTCTTTGAGAGACTTGACCGAGATTTCAGAGAATTAGGGAGGAGAATTGATCTCTCTTCTTCCTCGTTCTTGCTTGGGCATTTTCTACTTTTCTTGTTTGAGTCTTGGGTGTTAAGAATTGAGGAAATTCTGTCTCAATCTCCACTCAAGAGCTCTTTAATTTCTCTTCTGCATAATTGAACTCATTTACATTCCCTTTACTGCTTCTTCTTCAATTTCTTGTCAATTGCTTTGAGAACTTGGATCTGGGAAGGCAATTGAGATCTAGGCTTTGCTACCTAGTCTCTGGAGTCCTGAGATCACAATTTCCTTTAGGTTCTTCTGTGAACCTTTGCTGTACTTAATTTCCTTACTGTTTGAGTTCTAATTGCTTCTAATTCAATTTCTGCTCTATTAATTGTTGCAATTCAATTTCTCTTTGCTTAGATTCTGAAATCCCAGTCCTCAAATCCCTTTTACATTCAAGCAATTTATATTACTTGCATTTTAAGTTACTGCAAATTACATTTCTTGCACTTTAAGTTTCAGTCATTTACTTTCTTGTTCTTTAAGATTCAGCAAGTTTACTTTCCTGCTCTTTAATTTACTGCAATTCTCCCCTCTCTCTTTACATTCCAAGCAATTTAGCTTCTGTTAAATACAAACCACTCAACCAAAACTTAATTCGCTTGACTAAATCAACCACTAAACTAAAATTGCTCAATCCTTCAATCCCTGTGGGATCGACCTCACTCATGTGAGTTATTATTACTTGATGCGACCCGGTACACTTGCCGGTTAGTTTTGTGTCGGATCGTTTTCCGCACATCAAGTTTTTGGCGCCGTTGCCGGGGATTGAATTAGATTGACAATGATTAAGTAAGGTGGTGGTCTAGATTAAGCATTTTTTTTCTTTTTAACTAAGCACATTAACTGTTTGACACATTGTGTCACCTAACCCTCTAACCACATTCTAGCATTAGAATGTCCATGTTTCATTTGGTTTGTTTGTGATTCTTGCAAGTCATGGAGGCTGAGGTGCGTGAAGAGCGAGTGAGCAACAATACCCAGCCTGCAAGAAGGGTGTTGGCCTCTTACACTATCCCCAATGCAAGAAACTGCGGGAGTAGCATACTCACTCCCAATGTTCATGCAAATAATTTTGAGTTGAAGCCTCAACTTATCACTCTGGTGCAGAACAATTGCTCCTATGGAGGAAGTCCGCTTGAAGATCCAAACCAACACTTATCCATCTTCCTCAGGATTTGTGAAACTGTCAAAACAAGTGGTGTGCATCCAGACATCTACAAGCTACTGCTGTTTCCATTCTCTCTGAAGGATAAGGCCACTCAATGGCTAGAGACATTTCCCAAAGAAAGCATCAATAATTGGGAAGACTTAGTGAGCAAATTCCTAGCCAAGTTCTATCCTCCCTAAAGGATTATCAAGCTGAAAACAGAGGTGCAAACATTCATTCAAATGGATGGAGAGTCACTGTATGATGCCTGGGAGAGATACAAGGCCTTAATCAGGAAATGTCCCCCAGAAATGTTTAGTGAGTGGGATAGACTCCACCATGGCACGGCTAGCTTTTCCTCACCTTATTTGCCATCTATGTTACTCAGCTGGAGTTATCATAGAAGGAGACATCCTCATTGAAGAGGATAAGCCCATTACCAAGAAAAGGATGGAGCAAGCAAGAGAGACCCTTCACGGTTCTCAAGAGATGCATGAGGAAGCTCATCATCAAGAAATCCCTGAGATGCCTCAAGGGATGCACTTTCCTCCCAACAACTATTGGGAACAACTCAACACTTCCTTAGAATATTTGAGCCACAATGTGGAACAATTAAGGGTGGAACATCATGAGCACTCCATCATTCTCCAAGAAATAAGAGAAGACCAAAGAGCAATGAGGGAGGAGCAACAAAGGCAAGGAAGGGACATAGAAGAGCTTAAGGACATTATTGGTCCTTCAAGAAGAAGACGCCACTAAGATGGATTCATTCCTTGTTCTTATTTCTCTGTTTTTCGGTTTTTTATGTTATGTGTTTATCTATGTTTTGTGTCTCTACTTCATGATCATTAGTGTTTAGTAACTATGTCTTAAAGCTATGAATAAAATCCATTAATCCTTCACCTCTCTTAAATGAAATATGTTGTAATTCAAAAGAACAAGGAGTACATGAATTTCGAATTTATCCTTGAATTTAATTATATTGATGTGGTGACAATACTTTTTGTTTTCTGAATGAATGCTTGAACAGTGCATATTTTTTATTTTGTTGTTTATGAATGTTAAAACTGTTGGCTCTTGAAAGAATGATGAACAAAGAGAAATGTTATTGATGATCTGAAAGATCATGGAATTGATTCTTAAAGCAAGAAAAAGCAGTGAAAAGTAAAATGCTTGCGAAAAAAATGGCAAAAAAAAATATGAAAAGAAAAATAAAAAGCAAGCAGAAAAAGCCAATAGCCCTTAAAACCAAAAGGCAAGGGTAAAAAGGATCCAAGGCTTTGAGCATCAATGGATAGGAGGGCCCAAGGAAATAAAATCCAGGCCTAAGCGGCTAAATCAAGCTGTCCCTAACCATGTGCTTGTGTCATGAAGGTCCAAGTGAAAAGCTTGAGACTGAGTGGTTAAAGTCGTGATCCAAAGCAAAAAGAGTGTGCTTAAGAGCTCTGGACACCTCTAACTGGGAACTTTAGCAAAGCTGAGTCACAATCTGAAAAGTTTCACCCAGTTATGTGTCTGTGGCATTTATGTATCCGGTGGTAATACTGGAAAACAAAGTGCTTAGGGCCACGGCCAAGACTCATTAGTAGCTGTGTTCAAGAATCAACATGCTTAACTAGGAAAGTCAATAACACTATCCAAAATTCTAAGTTCCTAGAGAAGCCAATCATTCTGAACTTCAAAGGAAAAAGTGAGATACCAAAACTGTTCAGAAGCAAAAAAGCTACAAGTCCCGCTCATCTAATTATAATTAATATTCATTGATATTCTGGAATTTATAGTATATTCTCTTCTTTTTATCCTAATTGATTTTCAGTTGCTTGGGGACAAGCAACAACTTAAGTTTGGTGTTGTGATGAGCGGATAATTTATACGCTTTTTGGCATTGTTTTTAGGTATTTTTAGTAAGCTTAAGCTACTTTTAGGGATGTTTTCATTAGTTTTTATGTTCTGGACTTTACTATGAGTTTGTGTGTTTTTCTGTGATTTCAGGTAATTTCTGGCTGAAATTGAGGGACTTGAGCAAAACTCTGAAAAAGGCTGACAAAAGGACTGCTGATGCTGTTAGAATTTGACCTCTCTGCACTCGAAATGGATTTTCTGGAGCTACAGAACTCCAAATGGCGCGCTCTTAACGGCGTTGGAAAGTAGACATCCAGAGCTTTCCAGCCATATATAATAGTTCATACTTTATTCGGAAATTGACGACGTAACTTGGCGTTGAACGCCAAGTACATGCTGCTGTCTGGAGTTAAACGCCAGAAACACGTCATGATCCGAAGTTGAACGCCCAAAACACGTTATAACTTGGAGTTCAACTCTAATAAACGCCTCAGCTCGTGGATAGATCAAGCTCAGCCCAAACATACACCAAGTGGGCCCCGAAAGTGGATTTATGCATCAATTACTTACTCATGTAAACCCTAGTAGCTAGTCTAGTATATATAGGACATTTAACTATTGTATTAGAGATCTTTTGACAGTTTAATCTTTTGACTGTTTAGCCTTTGATTATTCGGTCTTTTGATCATTCAGGGGGCTGGCCATTCGGCCATGCCTGAACCTTTCACTTATGTATTTTCAACGGTGGAGTTTATGCACACCATAGATTAAGGGTGTGGAGCTCTGCTGTACCTCAAAGTTTCAATAAAATTATTATTACTTTCTATTCAATTCTCTTTTAATCTTATTCCAAGATATACGTTGCACAACACGTTGATGAATGTGATGATCCGTGACACTCATCATCATTCTCACCTATGAACGCACGTGATTGACAACCACTTCCGTTCTACTTTAGGCCGGGCGCATATCTCTTAGATTCCCCAACAGAATCTTCGTGGTATAAGTTAGATAGATGGCGGCATTCATGAGGATCCGGAAAGTCTAAACCTTGTCTATGGTATTCCGAGTAGGATTCTGGGATTGAATGACTGTGACGAGCTTCAAACTCCTGAAGGCTGGGCGTGATGACAAACGCAAAAAAATCAAGGGATTCTATTCCAACCTGATTGAGAACCGACAGATGATTAGCCGTGCTGTGACAGAGCATAGGAACATTTTCACTGAGAGGATGGGATGTAGCCATTGACAACGGTGATGCCCTACATAAAGCTTGCCATGGAAAGGAGTAAGAAGGATTGGATGAATGTAATAAGAAAGTAGAGATTCAAGAGGAGCACATCATCTCCACACACCTATCTGAAATTTCCACTATTGATTTACATAAGTATTTCTATCCCTTTTTATTTTCTATTTATTATTAATTATTCGAAAATCCATAAACCAATTTAATCTGCCTAACTGAGATTTACAAGGTGACCATAGCTTGCTTCATACCAACAATCTCTGTGGGATCGACCCTTACTCACGTAAGGTATTACTTGGATGACCCAGTACACTTGCTGGTTAAGTTGAACGGAGTTGTGAATTCAAATAGAGCCAATTATTAAATTTCATACAAGTACAAAGAGCATGGATCACAATTTCGTCCACCAAAAAGGTAGGCTAATTTGGGAATGGTGAGCTAGAATCAAACAATGGCCTCAATCATATGCAAGCATGTAAATATACTAAATAATAGACATATAGAATGGAACAAAGCAAAGATTGCAATCATAGAGAAGAAAACACACAAGAATAAAATATTATGGTTAAATAATGTAACCATACAATTAAGCTCAAATCTTATAGGTTGTGTGTTCTAGCTTTTACCTATGTTCCAAATAAAACTTCAAACAAATTTAACAAAAATTTTTCAATTTAAATTAGTGAAATACTATAAAAATTTCTTGAAAAAGAAAATATTACTTCAACCAAGTAGTAACTAAATGCACAAAATTAAACAAACATGCAAATGCAACAATTAACAAATTAACATTGGTGTTGAGAAGGGACTAACTAACCTGTGGAGATCGGTATCGACCTACCCACACTTAAAGATTGCACCGTCCTCGGTGCATGCTGAGATGTGAAGGTAGATGGGGGTTGTGGTTCCTCAGCTGGGGCTCTTTTGGTTCCTTTTCTTGCCGGTGGTTTGGAAGTAGCTTTCTCTTGACCCTTCTTGGTGGCCATCCTAAAAAGGGAAAAAGAAAGTAACTTTGAAAGCTAAGGGTTAGAGCAAGGAAGAGAGCGGAAAAGGTGGTAATCAATGCACAATAAAGAGGAATGACGTTACCACATGGTCATGACTACATGTGAAAAGTTCATCAATGGAAATATAGCAAGTGCATGTAATAACAATTAAATACAAGATGTTGATTGGCATGCTGGCAAAGGCATGAGTAGCATAGATCAAGCATTCAATGTCCAGGTTGGATTACCAAGTCTTTCGAACTACAACATGTTTGTAATGACAATTATATATAATGAATATGATATGAAAAAGGGTTTCGTGAAAAGCAGGCATTCAGAGTAGTAGGATAAAGATATTGAAAAATAGTGCATAATGCCATACGGGCATTTTCACAAACACTTAGCATGCATGGTAAATAATCTAATAAATTGAACATGCAAGCAACTCTATAAAAATAATATATAATTGTCAAACAATTCTTTGAATAACCCACAAGCAAAATAAATAAATTTCTAACACCAACGAAAATAATGCAATGAATGAAACTATGCAAATAAATTAAATGGAAGTGAAGAGGGATGAGAAGAAGAAAGTAAGAAAAGGAAGAAGAAAGAAGAAAAGAAATAAGAAAGGAAGAAAAGAATTAGATATAGGGAAGAAAAGATAAGATATTTGGCTGTTTTGGAAAAAGTTGTGCGGCGCAAGCGACGCGGACGCGTAGGGACGAGGTCGCGCGACTTTCGCTTAAATTAATCGACGCGGTTGCGTCGGTCACGCGGACGCGTGACTCAGGTTATGCTACTGGCGCGAGGGCAGCCTCGCGCTCGCACAACTCTCTGTTTGAATTTTTATTTTTGCCAAATTTTGGGTGACGCGAACGCGTGGGTGACGCGTTCGCGTGAGTGGCCAATATGAGGATATGACGCGGACGCGTGAGCCATGCGTCCGCGTGGTAAGGTTGTGCTTTCAGCACTAGTCCAGCACTACTCCAGCATAACTTTCAGCTATGCACCCTTTTCACGTCGATTTTCATGGCACGCGGCTGCGTGGGTGACGCGGTCGCGTAGGGTCAAATTATGCTAAAGGCGCACCTCCAGCCACGCTCTCGCGTGACTCTCTGTTCAATTCTTTTCTACCCAACGCACTAGGGACGCGGACGCGTCAGCGACGCTGCCGCGTCGCGTGCGTATTTTTTTTATGCAGCATGCAGAATGCAAAATGCAATGAATGTCATGCAAAAATTGCAGGTTCAATAAAAATTCAAAAACAGACTAAAATTAAAACTAAAAAAGAATGATCATACCATGGTGGGTTGTCTCCCACCTAGCACTTTTAGTTAAAGTCCTTAAGTTGGACATTTGATGAGCTTCCTGTTATGGTGGCTTGTGCTTGAATTCGTCCAGAAATCTTCACCAATGTTTGGAATTCCAACAGCCTCCGGGGTCCCAAACGAGGCATGTAAAGCCCTTAGGTGAGTTCAAACAGGCTTCAAGGCTCCCGAGGTGTTGAATGTCTGAACAGACTCCAGGATCCCAAACTTTTCTTCTACACCCGTCTTTGTCTTGATCCACACCTTTGCAGCTGTGTGATGAGTGATCTGAATTCTCACTGCAGTGACCAATCAGCTTTCGAGATCCTTGCAATTGAGCTTGACACCAATCCTTGCACCTCAAATTGAAGTGTGAAACCTTATTGAATCTTGCATACCATTTCTGAGTGCGAGTCATTTCCCTTTTACTCTTAAAGCCGCAGAGAACTCTAAGCTGGCCATCTGTTTCAAGTAAACCGTATTCAAGTGGAAAAATAAATTTAAGAGTCAAGGATTTTACCCACTTGAAGTCTGTGTTGGTTGGTAGTGGCCTTGGGATAAGTATTTTTAGTAGTTCTGCAAGCTCTACTCCCTTGTGGTCTTTAGTGAATTCCTCTACTTCCTTACAAACCTTTTCCATTCCAGCACTTCCTGGACAAAGTCTTCCATATCTTCCTCATCACTTGAGTCATAATTAGGAGGTCGAGAAAAGTCGACCTCTGCATCATCTTCGTATTTACTTGGGGAAGATTCTTCTGTCTCAAAGAATTCACTTGCGGGTGCAAGTTCATCACTAGGAGGACTTGACTAGTGACTATCATCATCAATTAAACATGCGTCTTGAGTTACTCTGTCCAGTTCTTCATAAGATATCTGCATTGGAGGCTGTGCAACATCCTCTTGAGCATCAATTGTAACATCCTTGACGGAATTCTCCACAATTCTGGATTCAGGTGGCGGTTCGGCATCTCCTAAATCTTCAACCAACTCTTCTTCTTCTACAATGACAGCTTCCTCTATTTGTTCCAGTATGAAGTTATGCTCTATGATGTCCACTAGAGCTTCTAGCGTCTTCTTTGTGCTGCGTTCTTCATTGGATTCTCCACATAAAGCTATGGGAGTTTGTTGAGGGGCTGAACGTTTGGAAGATAATTGATTTATTGCTTGCTCCAATTGATGAAGGGTTGCATTAAATTGTTTTACTGATTCTTTGAGGCGAACCTGTGATTATTGGCTTGATGGATATGGACATGGTGCATAAGTGTGTGGTGGTTCTTGGGAATAATTGGATTGGCGTTGGGGTGGATAAGGATCATGTGGTAGTGAATGGTGAAAAGAAGCTTGTGAGTGTGGTGGGTTGAGGTTGTGTTAAGATGATGGTCTTTGAGCACAGGGTGGGGCTTGTTGGTAGTTACAAGGCGGTCCACTAAATCTATCAGTTGGGCATGCATTGTAAAATGGTCTTTGTCCATGATATCTAGGAGGATGTTGTTGCCTAAAGGGTTGATCAGATCCTCTTGGCTTCATCCATCTTTGATTGCTTAGACCTTGATGCATAGTCCTGTTATAGCTTCTATTCCTTGCAACAAAATTAGAACTAAACTCAAAGCGAGAGAGGTGAGAATTCATAATAGCTATCAGAAATAAGAGGAAAGAGAGAAAACAAATAAACAAGTCAAAGAAAAATATTTTTTTTTGAAAAATATTTACAATAACCAATAATAAGGCACACGTTTGCAATTCCCCGGCAACGGCGCCATTTTGAAGAGAGGATTTTTGCGTGGTCTAGAATTCAAAATAAATTTCCGTTGCAAGTATAGCTTCTAAACCAACAAGAGTCCTTTCTTACAAACGTTTTGGTTGTCACAAGTAACAAACCCCTAAATAAATTGGTAACCGAAGTATTTAAACCTCGGGTCGTCTTCTCAAGGAATTGCAGGGAGGTATGTTCTTATTATTGGTTATGAGTTTGTAAATTGGGGTTTTAAGAATGAGGGGCAATTATGATAAATGACGAATAAAATAAATAAATGACTGTAAAATAAACTCTTGGCAAGGTACGAGAAATTAGAAGTCCTATCCCAGTTATCCTTATCAATGATGATGAAAATTGAATCTTAATTCCACTTATTTAACCTCTACTGGTGCAAAGGAAGGTCAAGTGGCTAATTAGATTGATCTTCAAATCCTAGTTAATTCCTAAAAAAAGATTGGGATTATAGAAGTTCAAGCTAATTGGCAAAGATAGCGGTTATTGATCAAGTTGAGTTGATAACTCAAGAGTTACTGATTTCTTAACCCAAGCCAAGAATGTAAAAAGCTTAATTAAAATCATAAATATGAAAACATCTCAATAATGTATAATCCTAACATGAAAAGTTCATAAGCCAATTGGGCAACATAAATCAAATACCAATAAAAGCATTAAAGTATCTCAAAGTAGAAGGGAAGTCAAAATAAAAGAATATTGAACATGATATGAAGATAATCCTTAAAGCAAATAAAATCCTAAATCTAAATCCTAATCCTAAAGAGAGAGGAGAGAACCTCTCTCCAACTAAACCTAAATCATGGAAAGTGACTAAAAATTGGAGACTCCCCTTGAATAGATGCATTCCCCCACTTCATAACCTTTAGTCTATGCCTTCTGGACTTGGATTTAGGCCAAAAAGGGCTTCAGAATTCGCTATGAGCGTTTTTTGCAATTTCTGGTGCGTGACATCTGTCATGCGTCCGCGTGGGTCACGCAGTCGCGTCAATTGGAGTTTTTCTTGTCACGCGGTCGCGTCAGTCATGCGGCCGCGTCATAGGTATTCTTCTTTAGGCGCGCAGTCGCGTTAGTCATGCGGCCGCGTTGCTGCTTCTTCGCGCTTGGCATGCGGCCGCGTCGTCTATGCGGTCGCGTCGCTGCCAGTTTCTTCACAAACTCTGTTTTATGCTTTCCTTCAATTTTTTGTATGTTTCCTTTCCATCCTTTAAGCCATTCCTGCCTTAGGAGATCTAGAACAACTCAACACACCAATCACGGCATCGAATGATAATAAAGAGTAATTAAAATAGTTAATTTCAAAGCATAGGAAACATGTTTTTCACATACATCACATAATAAGGAAGGGAAAGTAAAACCATGCAATTAATATGAATAAGTGGGTGAAGGATTGAATAAATCACTCAAACTAAGCACAAAATATATCACAAAATATGGGTTTATCAATCTACTACAATCTGGTTGTAGCCTGAGTAGCCATCCAGAAAGCAGTAATAGTCATGACCTGCTAGCCTTTCTAGCATTTGGTCTATGAAAGGTAAAGGAAAATGATCCTTTTTGGTGGTTGTATTGAGTCTTCTGTAGTCAATATACATGCGCCACCCTATAACTGTTCTTGTAGGAACCAGTTCATTTTTCTCATTATGAACCACTGTCATGCCTCCCTTTTGGGTACAACTTGGACAGGGCTTACCCAGGGGCTATCAGAAATGGGATAAATAATCCCCGCCTCTAGTAATTTAGTGACCTCTTTCTGCACCACCTCCTTCATGGCTGGATTCAGCCACCTTTGTGGTTGAACTACTGGTTTGGCATTATCCTCCAGTAGGATCTTATGCATGCATCTAGCTGGGCTAATTCCCTTGAGATCACTAATGGACCACCCAAAAGCTGTCTTGTGTGTCCTTAGCACCTGAATTAGTGCTTTCTCTTCTTGTGGCTCTAATGTAGAGCTTATGATTACAGGAAAAGTTTCACCTTCTCCCAGAAAAGCATATTTTTAGGGATGGTGGTAGTGGTTTGAGCTCGGGTTAAGGAGGTTTCTCCTCTTCCTGAGGAATTTTTAGAGGTTCCTGTATTTCTTCTGGTTCCTCCAGATCAGGTTGAACATCTTTAAAGATATCCTCTAGCTCTGATTCGAGACTCTCAGCCATATTGATCTCATGTACCAGCGAATCAAAGATATCAACATGCATGCAGTCTTTTGATGCGTCTGGGTGCTTCATTGCTTCAATAGCATTCAGCCTGAACTCATCCTCATTGGCTCTCAGGGTTACATCTCCTTTTTGGACGTCAATGAGGGTTCTTCTAGTTGCTAGGAAAGGTCTTCCTAGAATAAGAGTTGCACTATTGTGCTCCTCCATTTCCAGCACTACAAAATCAGTGGGAAAGGCGAATGGCCCAACTGTGACAATCATATCCTCAATTACACCTAATGGGTATTTAATGGAGCCATCAGCGAGTTAAAGACATATCCTGGTTGGTTTGACCTCTTCAATCAAGCCAAGCTTTCTGATAGTGGAAGCGATGATTAGGTTGATAATTGGCCCAAGATCACACAGAGCTGTCTTGGTACAGGTACCCTCTATTGTGCATGGTATCATAAAGATTCCAGGATCATTAAGATTCTCTGCTAAGCTTTTTAAAATGATTGCACTACATTCTTCAGTGAAAAAAACTTTTTAGTTTCTCTCCAATCCTTCTTATGACTTAAGATCTCTTTCATGAACTTAGCATAAGAGGCTATTTGCTCAAGTGCCTCTACAAACGGAATCTTGATTTCAAGAGTTCTGAGATAGTCTGCAAAGCGGGCAAATTGTTTATCTTGTTCCGCTTGGTGGAGTTTCTCAGGATAAGGAATTTTGGCTTTGTATTCTTCAACCTTGGTTGCTGCAGGTTTATTTCCTACAGAGGTAGGTTGAGAAGCCTTCTTGAGATAGTTATTATCAGCACTTGCAAGTGTCTGATCCTTCATAGGCGTTTGAACGCCAGGATTGCGGTGTGAATTGGCGTTTAATGCCAGATTCACTCCCTTTTCTGGCGTTTGAACGCCAGAACTGAACATGGTTTGGGTGTTTAACGCCACTTTTTCTCCCATTTCTGGCGTTTGAACGCCAGAACTGGGCGTCTACTGGGCGTTTAACGCCCGTTTTTTGCCCTTTTATGGTGTTTGAACGCCAGAATCATTCCTCTCTGGGCTCTTACTATCCTCAGAGGGATTTTGGGTAGCAGTCTGCTCATCCTCTATTATTTGTTCTTTTCTTGGCTTTTTGCTGTTTTGAGCTGAGGTATTCAATGTTTTTCCACTCCTTAATTAAACTTCTTGGCACTCTTCTGTTATCTATTTTGATAACTGCCGTCTTGTTTGGTCAAGTTGTGCTTCCATGTTCCTGTTAGCATCCTTAGTGTCTTGTAACATCTCTTTAAATTCTACCAACTATTCTGTTAGATAACATAAATGCTTATTGATTTCAGCAACTTGTTCCAGAGGACTAAGTTCAGTGGATACTGCCTTAGCCTCTTCTTTTATGGAGGACTCATTACTTAAGTACAGATGCTGATTTCTATCAACTGTATCAATGAGCTCTTGAGCCTCTTCAATTTTTTTCTCATGTGTATAGATCCACCAGCTAAGTGGTCTAGAGATATCTGAGCTTTTTCTGTAAGCCCGTAGTAGAAGATGTCTAACTGCACCCATTCTGAAAACATTTCAGAGGGGCATTTCCTTAGCATCTCTCTATACCTCTCCCAGGCATTGTAAAGGGATTCATTATCCTCTTGTTTAAAGCCTTGGATGTCCAGCCTTAGTTGTGTCATCCTCTTAGGAGGGAAATATTGATTCAGGAACTTGTCTGACAACTGTTTCCATGTTCTTATGCTGGCTTTAGGTTGGTTATTTAACCACCTCTTAACTTGGTCTTTTACAGTAAATGGAAACAGTAATAATCTGTAAACATTCTGATCTACTTCTTTATCATGTACTGTGTCAATAATTTGTAAGAACTATGCCAGAAACTTAGTTGGTTCTTTCTGTGGAAGACTAGAATACTGGCAATTTTGCTGCACCATGATAATGAGCTGAGGATTCAACTCAAAATTACTGACTTCGATGGAGGGTATACAGATACTACTCCCATATGAAGCAGCAGTGGGGTTAGCATATGACCCCAGAGTCCTTCTGGACTGTTCATTTCCACTTAGGTCCATAATGGAGTAAGGGAGATGATGTAGATAAAAATTTTATTTTATATCTATTTATTTATTTGTATATATATATTTTTCGAAATAATAAAATAAAAAAAACTAAAATAAATAAAAAAATTGAAAAAATTTTATGAGGATTTTCGAAAAAGTGAGGAGAGAGAAAGTGGTTAAGATGTTTTTGAAAAAGATATGATTTGAAAAATTTTGACCAAGTCAACCCAAGGGATTCGAAAATTATGAGAAATTAAAGGAAAAGATATTTTTCTTATTTTTGAATTTTATTATGAGAGAGAAAAACACACAAAAGACACAAGACTTAAAATTTTTAGATCCAATGCTCCTTGTTTTCGAAAATTTTGGAGGGAAAATACCAAGGCACATCTAACTTAAAAATTTTAAGATCAAAACACAAAGAAGACTCAAAAACACTTTGAAGACTCACAAGAACAACAAGAACAAAGGAAAGAACACCAAACTTAAAACTTTTAGAAAACCAAAATAAAATTTTCGAAAACTAAAGAAAAATTAATAAGAGAACATCAAACTTAAAGTTTGGCACAAGATTTAATCAAAGAAAAATTATTTTTGAAAAAGTTTTAAAAGGAAGATACCCAATTACCAAGAACACAAGCACAATGCTCTAGCCAACAGAGCTATAAATTTAACATGTTTTAAAAAAGTATTTTTAAGGGAAAATAAAAACATGTAATTGACACCAAACTTAAGATATGAAACTAAACTCAAACAAAAGACTCCAACAAAAATTAAAAACTAATAAAGAAAAATAATATTTTTGAAAGATTTTTAAAAGGAATAATAAAAGATGTAATCCTAGTGACTCTAAACCAAAAAGACAAATTTTTCCTAATCTAAGTAACAAGATAAACCGTCAGTTGTTCAAACTTGAACAATCCCCGGCAACGGCACCAAAAGCTTGGTGCACGAAAATTACACTCACACTATGTAATTGTGCACAACTAACCAGCAAGTGCACTGGGTCGTCCAAGTAATACCTTACGTGAGTAAGGGTCGATCCCATGGAGATTGCCAGCTTGAAGCAAGCTATGGTTATCTTATTATTTTTAGTCAGGATATCAATAGGGTTCTTTAGCTTCAAATGTAAAAAGTGAAAGAGCTTGAAATGAATAATTGTTACACAGTAATGGAGAATGGGTTGGAGTTTTGGAGATGCTTTGTCCTTTGAATTTTTGCTTTCCTACTGTCTTCTTCTTCACGCACGCAGGTCTCCTTCCATGGTAAGCTGTACGTTGGTAGATCACTGTTGTCAATGGCTACCAGCCGTCCTCTCAGTGAAAAGGGTCCATGTACATGGCTAATCATCTGTTAGTTCTCACCAATGTTGGAATAGGATCCACTGATCCTTTTGCGTCTGTCACCATGCCCAGCATTCATGAGTTTGAAGCTCGTCACAGACATCCCCTCCCAGATCCTACTCGGAATACCACAGACAAGGTTTAGACTTTTTGGATCTCAGGAATGCTGCCAATTAGTTTTACCTTATACCACGAAGACTCTGGACTCACGGATTGAACGCTCTGTTGTCAGGAGAGGCAATCAAACTCGTGAGCCAAAAATCCAAGAGATGAACGTCCAATCTAAGGTAGAACGGAAGTGGTTGTCAGGCACGCGTTCATAGGTTGAGAATGGTGATGATTGTCACGTACCATCATATTCATCATGTTGAAGTGTGAACGAATATCTTAGAATAGAGACTAGCGAGATTGAATAGAAAACAGAAATACTTGCATTAATTCATCGAGACGCTGCAGAGCTCCTCACCCCCAACCATGGGGTTTAGAGACTCATGCCATCAAGGATACAAGTTCAGATGTAAAAATTTCATGAGATACAAAATAAATCTCTAAAAGTAGTTTATATACTCAACTAGTAACCTAGGTTTACAGAAGATGATTAAACTAAGATAAATAGTGCAGAAATCCACTTCTGGGGCCCACTTGGTGTGTGCTAGGGCTGAACATTGAAGCTTTCACGTGCATAGGCCATTCTTGGAGTTAAACACCAGTTTGTAACCTGTTTCTGGCGTTTAACTCTGCTTTGCAACTTGTTTCTGGCGTTTGAGACTCCAAAACATGAACCACCTCCTGGAAAAGAGAAGAATCCCAAGAAGAAAGTGCCAAGAGGGTGGAGAAACAAGAAAATTCCCACTAAAAGCTTCTCACCAGGGGATAAAGTTATGCTAACCTACCAACCAATGGAAACATCTCCACACTTTTCTGGATACTACACAGTGAATAAAATCCTCTCACTTGAACATGTGAAAATCATCAAGAAGGATACTGGGAAAAAGCTTACAGTGACAGGGGAAGGGCTAAGGCACTATGATCATTATCCTCCCTAATGAGGGACAACCGTCAAGCTAATGACGATAAGGAAGTGCTTGTTGGGAGGCAACCCAACCAAAGGTAGTTTTCTTTTCTTAGTTATTTCAATAAAAGAGTTAAGTATATTTATCTGTATTGCAAGGAGCTAAGTTTGGTGTTGCACACCAAAACAGTTCAAGGGTGAATGTAGGATGCTAAGTTTGGTGTTCCACCAAAGATTTCATTAAAAAAAAACACATTTCAACTCTCAGCATGATTAGTCACCAGCTTCAAATAATCAGGCAAATTACTTAACCATTATTTTCTTTCTAGTTTATAGTTTGTTTTCTTTAATAAAAGCACAAGGTTTCATGTATATGATTAATCTGATGCATAACAGATAGTGGCAAGGAACTAAGTTTGGTGTTCACACACCAAAATAAGTTCAAAAGTCTACAACCATTCATGCAAGCTAACCATCTTTCAAGTGTTTGGGGAACAAGCAACTTCCAATAACTTTGCAGGAACTCAATCGATCTCTTGGAAGAACTATGCACCATCATCCAAGGACACAAAGAAGGATACAAAAGCTATGGATCTTGATGACAAAAGGAAAGCTGGAAGACACCACCAAGAGGTTGTATTGTTACTTAATTCCCTTTGATTTGAAGTGCTTTAGTTGGAGGTCTAAATGTACCCTTGCTGATTAGTTTAAGTTGTTTGCATTCTGTTTGTTTACTGTCTTTTTAATTGTCAATTAAGTATGCTAGTCTAAGTGCTCGCTTCATTTTCATCCTGCTTGAATGTATGCTTTGCTTCCCATGCTTGAATAAAAGAAAAACTATTGTGAAACAGAGAAAGAGTAAAGGTCTGGTTTGATATGAGACAAAATAAGGTTATGTGGTGGTATGTGCTGGTTCATTAGTTAATTTACGAATAAGGCTAGAGGTTGTCATGACTTTGAGATATGAACTTGAGTTACATTCCATGAGATTTGACAAATGAAAGAGGTCCATAATAAAAGAAAAAAAATGCAAAAGAAAGAAACACAAAAAAATAAATAAGGCTGGGCACTGATGACAAGTCATCATATACCCATTTTTCAAGCTAATTTCACTTGTTTTGTTAGCATTTATGCACTTTCTTGCATCCTAAGTAAGTGATTTGGAGTGAAAATGCATAACTTCTCTAAATCAAGCAACCACCATGAAATTAATGTTAAATCATGAGGTTTGAGCTAATTTTAATTGAATTTTAATTGATTTATAAACCTCTTGAATTTAGTGATACTTGGAGTGGTTGTTTTGGTTTATTGTAGGTGAAGAAAAGAAAAGAAAAGGAAAAGCGTGGCCAAAGTAATAGGAAGCATGCCGCATGCAAAGGGAGAGGCAACATTGCCCTCCACAAGGGCACACTGCCCTCTAGGAGGGCAATATAAGAGAACCAAGAAGAGAAGGCAACTCTGCCCTGCCCACTACAAGGGCAGAGCACAAAATGTGCCTTGGGACCAAGAGGAAGAGAACCTTGCCCTGCCCTCCACAAGGGCAGAATCGGGCTCTCTAAGGAAGAAATTCAAGGGAAAAATGTCACCCATGCATGCCACAAGACTCGAACAAGGAACCATGAGGAAGCCAAGAACTAAGGTTGATTGCCGTGCCAAGAAGCCAAGAAAAAATGAGAAGCGTGTGCCCCATCTGTGTTTCGAACACGGGACGTGAAAGAGGGAACATTGCCCTGCCCTCTGCACGGGCAGGGCAGAATCTTGTGTGTGGCGCACCAAGAAGCAAATCTGGCACACCATGGCACGTTCTGGCAGCATCTGGCGCACCAACCTCAATCCTGGCAGCACCAAAATTTCCTGCCCTGCCCTCTGCGCGGGTAGGGCAGCATCCTATGCACCAAGCTCAATTCTGGCGCACCAATTCCTGATTCTGGCAGCACCAAGGAATTTCTGGCGCACCAACTTTTCCTGCCCTGCCCTTGGCGCGGGCAGGGTAGCATCTCACGCACCAAGGCCGCACCAGCTCGCACCAACCGTCCGCACCATGCATCAATTTTATGCCCTGCCCTCCACAAGGGCAGGGCAGCCTCCTGGGAGTGAATTTTCATGGGCCGAAAATTCAAATTAAATCCCCATTTTAATTCATTTCTTCACCAAATCAAAAGCCCATCCAAATCCCAAAATCCAAGAATAGAAAGCGTATAAATAGGAGTTAGTTTGATGTAATTAGGAACCTTTTTCACTTATCTTTATTTTCACTTTTGACTTTTACCTTGGCACTTTCTTTTGAGCTTTGAATTCTGCAACTTGTTCTTGGTGACCTCACTGAGATTTCTGAGAATTGGGGAGGAGAATTGATCTCTCTTCTTCCTCATTCTTGTCTGAGCATTTCTAATTTTTCTGTTTCTGAGTTTTGGGTGTGAGAAATTGAGGAAATTCTGTCTCAATTCCCATTCAAACTCTCTTTAACTCTTTTCTGCATAATTGAATCCATTTACATTTCCTTTACTGCTTCTTCTTCTAATTCTTGTCAATTGCTTTGTTAACTTGGATCTAGGAAGGCAAATAGAGATCTAGGCTCTGCTACCTAGTCTCTTGAGACCTGAGACCCAATTTTACTTTTGGTTCTTCTGTGAACCTCTTCTGCACTTTATTTCTTTTCTGTTTGAATGCTTACTGCTTCTGATTCAATTTTTGCTCTCTTAATTGTTGCAATTTACTTTCTCTCTGTTTAGATTCTGCAATCCCAGTCCTCAGTTCCCTTTAACTTTCAAGCAATTTATCTTTCTTGCCATTTAAGTTACTGCAATTTACATTTCTTGCACTTTAAGTTTCAGTCATTTACTTTCTTGTTCTTTAAGATTCTGCAAATTTACCTTCCTGTTCTTCCATTTACTGTACTTTTCCCTTTCCCTTTTACATTTACTGTCATTTACCTCTTGTCAAACACAAATCACTCAACCAAAACTTGATTCGCTTGACTAAATCACCCACTAAACTAAAATTGCTCAATCCTTCAATCCCTGTGGGATCGACCTCACTCATGTGAGTTATTATTACTTGATGCGACCTGGTACACTTGCCGGTGAGTTTTGTGTCGGATCGTTTTCCGCACATCAAGTTTTTGGCGCCGTTGCCGGGGATTGAAATAGATTGACAATGATTAAGTGAAGTGGAGGTCTAGATTAAGCATTTTTTTTCTTTTTCTGTTATTCTAATTCTTACTAACACACTAACTGTTTGAGTTTTTGCTTAAACTAACTAAAACTTCATTCGAGCTATAGATTGAAGTTTCATTATCTTTCTGGGTCTGTGTGTTTATTGTTGTGTGTTTGCATGTCAGGTACAGGAAGATCTTCCCCTATCCTCTCTGAAATTGATCAAAGAACTCTTCGGAGAATAAGAAGAGCTGAAAGAGGGAAGAACGTTATTGGAGAAGAAGAATCTGAGGAGGAATTCCAAGAAATGGAAGGAGATCCCAATCAACCAGAAGGAGGAGCCAATAATAACCAACATCAACGAAGAGTCCTGGCTTCATACACATTTGCAAATGCTAGGCATTGTGGGAGTAGCATTCTTCCTCCCAATGTCAATGCAAACAATTTTGAACTCAAGCCACAACTCATCACTTTGGTTCAAAACAACTGTTCCTTTGGAGGAGGACCTTTGGAGGATCCAAATCAACATTTGTCCACCTTCTTGAGAATTTGTGACACGGTGAAAACCAATGGTGTACCCCCTGATAGCTACAAGTTGTTGCTCTTCCCATTCTCTCTCAGAGATAAAGCCACTCAATGGCTAGAGACCTTTCCAAAAGAAAGCATCAACACTTGGGATGACTTGGTGAGCAAGTTCCTTGCTAAATTCTATCCCCCTCAAAGAATCCTAAGGTTGAAGACTGAGGTTCAAACGTTCACTCAAATGGAGTCTGAGAACTTATATGAAGCATGGGAAAGATATAAGGCTCTATTGAGGAAATGTCCACCAGAGATGTTCACTGAGTGGGACAAGTTGCAGAACTTCTATGAGGGACTCACTCTTAAAGCTCAAGAAGCTCTTGATCACTCTGCCGGAGGCTCATTACAACTCATGAAGACCACAGAGGAAGCTCGAAACCTCATTGATATGGTGGCCAACAACCAATATTTCTTTGCTCATCAAAGACAACGCCAACCATCACAAAGAAGAGGAGTAATGGAGTTGGAAGGAGTTGATTCTATTCTAGCTCAGAACAAGATGATGCAACAGCAGATTCAACAACAATTTGAGCAAATGGCCAAAAGGATTGATGGCTTGCAAGTGGCAGCAGTGAGCACCACAAGCCAACCTCCAACCACTTGGGTGCAAAGTGAAGAAACTCAAGAGGAGCAACAGCAAGAGCAAGTCCAATACATGCACAACCAAAATCCTGGAACAAATGAAGTCTATGGGGATACTTACAATCCATCTTGGAAGAACCATCCCAACCTCAGATGGGGAGACAACCATAATCAAAACCAACAACCATGGCAAAGAAACACAGGACAGAACAATTGGAAAAACACAAACCCCCAGCCAAACACTAACCAAAACTCATACAGAAAACCACAAAACAACTACCCCAATTCTAACCAATACCCACCCAATAACCAATCAACTAACCAAAACACTTATCATCATCCATCAACACCCCAAAACCAACCAATTACACAAGACTCACAGAGAATCACCAATCTAGAGCTGCTCATGGAGAAACTGATGAAGAACCAAGAATTGACAACAAAGAACCAAGAAGCCTCCATGAAGAACCTAGAGAGGCAGATTGGACAAATCTCTAAGAAGATTTCTGTTGAAAAACCATCAAGTTCACTACCTAGTGATACCATTCCCAACCCAAAGGAAGAATGCAAGGTAGTGCAACTAAGAAGTGGAAAGATGTTAGTGGATGGTAACCAAGGAGCAACAAAGAAGCTTATGGAGAGTGACAATAAGCCAACAAAGAATGATGAAGCCATCAACAAAGACATGACAACCAAGAATGTCCCAGGAGAACTCACAGAAGAGAATAACCAACCACAGAATTTGAAGAAAGGAAAGCAAATCATGGAAGAACCAATTCCAAAACAACATCAAGTGGAGAAGAGCTCAACATCACCATTACCTTATCCACAGAGATTTCACAAGGAAACAAAGGATCAGCACTTCCACAAATTTCTTGAGACTTTCAAGAAGTTGGAGATCAACATACCTTTAGCTGAAGCTTTGGAGCAAATGCCTTTATATGCCAAGTTCTTAAAGGAGCTCATCAACAAGAAAAGAGATTGGAATGAGAAGGAAACGGTGATGCTTAGTGAGGAATGTAGTGCCGTGCTCCAAAAGGGAATCCCACCAAAACTCAAGGATCCAGGGAGCTTTGTAGTGTCATGCACTATAGGCAAACTATCCTTGGATAAAGCTCTTTGTGATCTTGGAGCTAGTATCAACTTAATGCCCTTGTCCATGATGAAGAAGTTGGCCATAGAAGAACTCAAACCTACCAAGATGTCACTAGTCATGGCAGACAGATCAATCAAGATACCAAATGGAATTGTGGAAAATTTGCTAGTAAAGGTTGGAGAGTTTATCTTCCCTGCGGACTTTGTAATCCTAGATACTGATGAGGAAGGCAACAATTCAATCATCTTGGGCAGACCATTTCTAGCAACTGCAAGAGCCATTATAGATGTGGAAAAAGGAGAAATGATTTTTAGAGTACACAATGAGCAAATGATCATCAATGTTTTTAAGTCAATGCAACACCCTCCAGAGCAGGAAGATCATTTGAGGGTGGATATGATAGAGAGCCTGGTGGAAGAAATGTTAGACATTGACCAGCATGAGCAAGAAAAAGACAATCAATAAACAATAGAGGAACATGTGGCTGAGGCTTTCATAAACAAAGAAGTGGAACCAAGCAAGAAAGAAGAGGTGCAAAAGCAAGAACTGAAGCCATTACCTTCTCATCTCAAATATGCATTTCTTGGGACTTCAGAAAGCTTTCCGGTGATCATCAATTCGTCCTTGACAAAGAAAGAAGAAGGAGAGCTTCTTGATGTTCTCAGAGCCTACAAGGATGCTTTAGGATGAACCATTGATTACTTGAAAGGCATCAGCCCTACAGTATGCATGCATAAGATTCTTTTGGAGGACAATTCCAAAGCAGTAATTCAACCTCAGAGAAGACTAAACCCTGCAATGAAGGAAGTTGTCCAGAAGGAAGTGATGAAGTTATGGAATGCAGGAATCATATATCCTATTTCCGATAGCTCATGGATAAGCCCAGTCCAGGTGGTACCAAAGAAAGGAGGGATGACAGTCATTATTAATGAGAAGAGTGAACTCATTCCCACCAGAACGGTGACAGGATGGAGGATGTGCATTGACTATAGAAGGTTGAATGATGCCACACGCAAAGATCACTTCCCACTTCCTTTCATTGATCAAATGCTTGAAAGGCTGGCTGGCCATGCTTATTATTGCTTCTTGGATGGCTATTCTGGGTATAATCAGATAGTGGTGGATCCAAAAGACCAAGAGAAGACTTCATTCACATGCCCAGTTGGAGTTTTTGCCTATAGAAGAATGCCATTCGGATTATGCAATGCCCCAGCCACTTTTCAAAGGTGTATGCTTTCCATTTTCTCAGATATGGTTGAAAAATTTTTAGAGGTTTTCATGGATTACTTCTCTGTTTTTGGTGATAATTTCAATACTTGCTTAAACCATCTAACTCTTGTCTTGAAACGGTGCCAAGAAACTAATTTGGTTTTAAATTGGGAGAAGTGCCATTTCATGGTACCTGAGGGGATTGTTCTTGGTCATAAAGTTTCAAGAAGAGGAATAGAGGTTGACAAGGCAAAAGTGGAAATAATAGAAAAACTCCCTCCACCAACTAATGTGAAATCTGTTAGAAGTTTCTTGGGGCATGCAGGTTTTTATAGAAGGTTTATCAAAGATTTTTCTAAAATAGCCAAACCTTTGAGTAATCTTTTGATGATTGATCAACCTTTTGTTTTTGATAAAGATTGCCAGCATGCTTTTGAAACTTTAAAACAGAAACTTACAACAGCACCAATTATCACACCTCCGGATTGGAACTTACCATTTGAACTCATGTGTGATGCAAGTGAAATTGCAATTGGTGCCGTACTTGGACAGAAGAAGGGAAACTTGCATCATGTTATATATTATGCAAGCAAAGTATTGAATAAAGCTCAAAAAAATTATACCACAACAGAGAAGGAATTGTTAGCTGTAGTCTATGCATTTGATAAGTTTAGATCATACTTGATAGGATCTAAAATTGTGGTTTATACTGATCATGCTGCTCTCAAGTATTTGATGTCAAAGCAGGATGCTAAACCAAGACTTATCAGATGGATTCTACTCTTACAAGAATTTGACATTGAGGTAAGGGACAGGAAAGGCACTGAAAATCTAGTTGCTGATCATTTGTCAAGGCTGCCACCAGAAACAATTCAAAAGGCCTCATTACCTGTGAATGAAAGCTTCCCAGATGAACATCTCATGCAAATCCAACAAACACCATGGTTCGCTGATATAGCAAACTACAAAGTAGGGAGAAAGATACCGCAAGAATTCACTAAGCAACAAGTGAGGAAATTAATCAATGAAGCAAAGAAGTTCTTGTGGGA
Organism: Arachis stenosperma; assembly: GCF_014773155.1. Lineage (NCBI taxonomy): Eukaryota > Viridiplantae > Streptophyta > Magnoliopsida > Fabales > Fabaceae > Arachis > Arachis stenosperma. The sequence continues at coordinate 124,773,681 of NC_080379.1, forward strand.
TGAACCTTATCTGTTCAGAAGGTGTTCTGATGGAATAATCAGGAGATGTATTCCTGAAAGTGAAATAAGAGATATATTGTGGCATTGCCATGGCTCAGCTTATGGTGGACACTTTGGTCCAGAAAGAACGGCAGCAAAGGTATTACAAAGTGGTTTCTATTGGCCAACCATCTTCAAAGATGCCAGGGAATTTGTCCACCAATGTAATGAATGCCAAAGAGCAGGAGGACTAACAAAAAGGAATGAGATGCCACAGAACTTCATTTTGGAAGTAGAATTGTTTGATCTATGGGGCATTGATTTCATGGGACCCTTTTCCCCTTCTTATTCATTCAGATATATCTTGGTAGCAGTAGAGTATGTTTCAAAATGGGTGGAAGCCATAGCCACAACTACCTGTGATGCACAAGTTGTTCTTTAATTCTTGAAGAAGCACATCTTTACTAGATATGGAGTACCCAAGGGTCTCATCAGTGATGGTGGTGGTCATTTTTGCAATAGACAAATGGAGAAACTTCTCCACAAATATGGAGTTATTCATAAGGTAGCCACACCATATCATCCCCAAACTAATGGGCAAGCAGAATTAGCAAACAGGGAACTAAAGAAGATCCTAGAAAAAACAGTTGGTAACACAAGAAAGGATTGGGCTAGGAAATTGGAAGATGCACTTTGGGCATACCGAACAGCTTTCAAAACTCCTATTGGGAAGTCCCCATTTCAACTGTTATATGGCAAATCTTGTCATCTCCCTGTAGAGCTTGAGCACAAAGCCTTTTGGGCCACTAAACTTCTAAATTTGGATTTTGAAGCAGCAGGAGAGAAAAGATTGTTGCAGCTGAATGAGCTAGATGAGTTTAGACTAGAAGCTTATGAAAATACCAAGATATACAAGGAGAAAGTTAAGAGATGGCATGACAGGAAGATCTTGAAGAAAGAATTCAAACCTGGACAACAAGTACTCCTGTATAACTCACGGCTCAAGATATTCCCTGGCAAGCTTAAGTCTAAATGGACTGGTCCATACTTGGTGACTAAGGTTTTTCCTTATGGGAGCATCGAATTGCTAGATGAAGCAACAAAGAATCAGTTTACAGCAAATGGTCATAGAGCAAAATTGTATCTAGGGGGACAATGGAACAAAGAAAAGGAGGTCCAGAACCTAAACCCTCCTTGAAGCAAAAATAGAAGATGTCAAGCTAATGACAATAAAAGAGCGCTTGTTGGGAGGCAACCCAACCTAAGGTAGTTTCTTTTCATAGCTTTTCCAATAAAAATGTTGAGTAAATGGTGTGGATTGCAAGGAGCTAAGTTTGGTGTTGCACACCAAAACAATTTGAGGGAGAATGAAAATTTTTAAGTTTGGTGTTCCACCAAAAATATCATTTAAAAACACATTCTCACCTCTTGCATGATTCTAGCTCCAAGCAATCAAACACATTATTCAACTGTTGAATTGTTTTCTAGCTTTTATTTCATTAACCTTTAGCAAGGATACATGGTTTCAAATATGGTTGACTTGTTGCATCTGAGGCAGTGGCAAACAATTAAGTTTGGTGTTTCTACACCAAAAATCAATCCTGGAGCCACACTCAGTTTATGCATACTAACCATATAACTAAGGGCTTGAGAAGCAAGCAACTTTGAGGATTATGCAGGATATGAGTCAAAAATTGAAGACATTATGCATCTTGACTCAAATAGAACACAACAGAAGGAAAAATCAAAGGGCTGCAACTTCAAAGGTTGTATCTGAACTTAATCCCTGCTGCTGTGTATTGTTTCGAACATGGGAATCATTGTATGTCTTGCTAAAGTGTTCATCTAGTTGCAAGTGAAATTGCTTGTTAAAAATGCTAAGTCTGCATAATGCTTGTATCTATCACTTAGCTTAAAAATTGTTTTGTTTCCCATATGCTTAAATAAAAGAGTTTGGTTTGAATTGAAAAGTAAAATATCCAATGTTGCATAAGTATGAATGGAAGTTGGTGGTGGTATATGTGTTGATTAAATGCATAACTCATGAAATAATTGTTGCATAATATCATTCTTATTCAATTGTGAGTTAGCTTGCTGTTACAAAGATTCTTATCAAGAATGAAACAGCCCTTGATAACAAAAACAGAAAGAAAAGAGAAAGAAAAAGCCAAAATGGCAAGAAAAACAAAGAATAAAGGTTGGACACCAATAGCTTGAACCTTAGGACATATGCCTGTGGTGTTCTTGTACTAAGATCTGCTTGGATGAGTAAATTCTAAGGGGTATTTTGAAACCCGGTCACTTAGATCAACTGATTTGGGATGGCCAATTGAAAATCCACAATAAAGAGCAACTTAGATACAGAACATTTAGTAATCCAAAGAGATGCTGGGCATCAATGATCCTAGGAAGAATTAATGAGCCATGTGTCTGTGGTGGAAAGATGTTGAGCAAAAGAAAAGAAAATAAAGCCAAAGGCTATGCTGCAGCATTTGACACCCAACCTCTAAAAGAATAATAAGCTTGTTAAGCATTGTAAGCCAAGAAAAGTTAGCAAGGGAGTGAGTAAAAGGTGAGTCTTATAACAGCAAGTTTAGCAAACCTTTGATGCAAAATGTATATTGTAACAAGAACAATAACTTGAGTTGTCATTGTCAGCATAAATGCCCCATAGATCACGTTCTGCTATCTGCATAATAAGGATAAGTATCCTTTTCTTATTCATTCCATTTACTCTTAGTTTTGAGGCTTGCTTGGGGACAAGCAAGATTTAAGTTTGGTGTTGTGATGACAAGTCATCATATACCCATTTTTCAAGCTAATTTCACTTGTTTTGTTAGCATTTATGCACTTTCTTGCATCCTAAGTAAGTGATTTGGAGTGAAAATGCATAACTTCTCTAAATCAAGCAACCACCATGAAATTAATGTTAAATCATGAGGTTTGAGCTAATTTTAATTGAATTTTAATTGATTTATAAACCTCTTGAATTTAGTGATACTTGGAGTGGTTGTTTTGGTTTATTGTAGGTGAAGAAAAGAAAAGAAAAGGAAAAGCGTGGCCAAAGTAATAGGAAGCATGCCGCATGCAAAGGGAGAGGCAACATTGCCCTCCACAAGGGCACACTGCCCTCTAGGAGGGCAATATAAGAGAACCAAGAAGAGAAGGCAACTCTGCCCTGCCCACTACAAGGGCAGAGCACAAAATGTGCCTTGGGACCAAGAGGAAGAGAACCTTGCCCTGCCCTCCACAAGGGCAGAATCGGGCTCTCTAAGGAAGAAATTCAAGGGAAAAATGTCACCCATGCATGCCACAAGACTCGAACAAGGAACCATGAGGAAGCCAAGAACTAAGGTTGATTGCCGTGCCAAGAAGCCAAGAAAAAATGAGAAGCGTGTGCCCCATCCGTGTTTCGAACACGGGACGTGAAAGAGGGAACATTGCCCTGCCCTCTGCGCGGGCAGGGCAGAATCTTGTGTGTGGCGCACCAAGAAGCAAATCTGGCACACCATGGCACGTTCTGGCAGCATCTGGCGCACCAACCTCAATCCTGGCAGCACCAAAATTTCCTGCCCTGCCCTCTGCGCGGGCAGGGCAGCATCCTATGCACCAAGCTCAATTCTGGCGCACCAATTCCTGATTCTGGCAGCACCAAGGAATTTCTGGCGCACCAACTTTTCCTGCCCTGCCCTTGGCGCGGGCAGGGCAGCATCTCACGCACCAAGGCCGCACCAGCTCGCACCAACCGTCCGCACCATGCATCACTTTTCTGCCCTGCCCTCCACAAGGGCAGGGCAGCCTCCTGGGAGTGAATTTTCATGGGCCGAAAATTCAAATTAAATCCCCATTTTAATTGATTTCTTCACCAAATCAAAAGCCCATCCAAATCCCAAAATCCAAGAATAGAAAGCGTATAAATAGGAGTTAGTTTGATGTAATTAGGAACCTTTTTCACTTATCTTTATTTTCACTTTTGACTTTTACCTTGGCACTTTCTTTTGAGCTTTGAATTCTGCAACTTGTTCTTGGTGACCTCACTGAGATTTCTGAGAATTGGGGAGGAGAATTGATCTCTCTTCTTCCTCATTCTTGTCTGAGCATTTCTAATTTTTCTGTTTCTGAGTTTTGGGTGTGAGAAATTGAGGAAATTCTGTCTCAATTCCCATTCAAACTCTCTTTAACTCTTTTCTGCATAATTGAATCCATTTACATTTCCTTTACTGCTTCTTCTTCTAATTCTTGTCAATTGCTTTGTTAACTTGGATCTAGGAAGGCAAATAGAGATCTAGGCTCTGCTACCTAGTCTCTTGAGACCTGAGACCCAATTTTACTTTTGGTTCTTCTGTGAACCTCTTCTGCACTTTATTTCTTTTCTGTTTGAATGCTTACTGCTTCTGATTCAATTTTTGCTCTCTTAATTGTTGCAATTTACTTTCTCTCTGTTTAGATTCTGCAATCCCAGTCCTCAGTTCCCTTTAACTTTCAAGCAATTTATCTTTCTTGCCATTTAAGTTACTGCAATTTACATTTCTTGCACTTTAAGTTTCAGTCATTTACTTTCTTGTTCTTTAAGATTCTGCAAATTTACCTTCCTGTTCTTCCATTTACTGCACTTTTCCCTTTCCCTTTTACATTTACTGTCATTTACCTCTTGTCAAACACAAATCACTCAACCAAAACTTGATTCGCTTGACTAAATCACCCACTAAACTAAAATTACTCAATCCTTCAATCCCTGTGGGATCGACCTCACTCATGTGAGTTATTATTACTTGATGCGACCCGGTACACTTGCCGGTGAGTTTTGTGTTGGATCGTTTTCCGCACATCAGGCACCAATGGCTTGAGAGTTTGGATACATGCCTGTGATGTTCTTGTACAAAAATAAGCTTGGATGACTAGGCTCTAAGGGGTGCTTCATCACCTACAACTTGGGTTAACTAACCCAGGATTGCCAACCGAAAGTCCACCATCAAGAGCTACTTTGAGACAAAGCATTTAGTGACCCAAAGAGGTGCTGGGCATCAATTTCCAAAGAATAAAACAAGCTTAATGCCTATGATGTGTGTGTGCTAAGGAGAGGCTTGAGCAAGTAAGCCTTTAGGGCTATTTCAACACCTAGCATCTTGAACCAACTGGGGCGGGAATGCTAGCTGAAAGCTTACTTTAAAGAGTTGCCTTGACACATAGCATTTAGCCTCAGCAACCAATAAGTCTCAGTAATGAAAGAGAGCAAGAAAAACTAAGGACCACATCATAACAATTCTCATTTTTTGTGTAATCAAAGTAAGGATCCAGAGGAATGTCACTACTTCAACCACAAGGAAAAAATCACTAAGATACCATGCATGAAACCTCACTAATCAGTATTGAATGTCATCCAATAAAGGACTTATACCTCTCTCTGTTTTCATTCATTATCCTGATGTTTTAGTGCTTGCTTGGGGACAGGCAAGATTTAAGTTTGGTGTTGTGATGACAAGTCATCTTTGGCTAGTTTCACAAGCCTTTTTCATTCATTTTTACTTAGTTTTCATGCATTTCTTAGGCGATAAGTAAGTTTTTGAATGAGAATTTCATGCTTGTCTTGATTCAATCAAACATTGTTAAATTGGTGCATTTTCATAAGATTTATGCGAGAATTGTTTGAGCATATGAATGATGCAAGATTTGATGATTATGCCAAGACTTTGATTGCGTGTTTGATTAATGACAGATGAAAAGATGCAAGGAAGAAGCAGAGAAAGAAGCAGGGTAGAGGAATGCTAGGTTCGTTTAAAGAATGCTACGTTCCCTTGCAGCATAAGCCTTGGCGCTATGCTCACTTTTAAAGAGCGCTACGCTCTTCAGCGATGCGTACGCGTGCATGACTCGTACGCGTGGGTGTGATCCACGCTCTCAAGCCAAGAGAACTACGCTCTTCATCAACGAGCGCCTGTGACAACTTTCAAAATTGGGATTCAAAGTTTGGCCATCGACGCATTACGGCGACGCGTACGCGTGGGTGTGATATTTGTGATAAGACACGTAAACGCGTGGATGAGGCTGCCGCGTCGAAGTGATGTTTTGAACTTCATGCGTATCCATGGGTGATGTGTACACGTGGGAGAGCGCTCTTTGCACGAACGCTACGCTCTCTTGGAGAGTGCTGCAAAGGATGCGTAAGCGTACAGGACGCACACACGTGGAAGCGCCAAAATGCTTAACGACACGCATGCGTGGGTGACGCGTACGCATCGGTGTACAAGCGCTACGCTCTCTTTATGAACGCTACATTCTCCTGGAGCAGAGTTCAAGTACCAACACGGACCCATTCTGACCTGCTTCAACAAAGGCCAAAAAGCCCAATCCAAGTACTTGAAGACTGAATTGGAAAGTGTATAAATAGAGAAGAATTTTATTTAGAAAAGGGAGATCGGAAGGCTAGAGAGTCAGAGACCCTAATTGGGAAACTCTGCACTCAGTTTCACTTATATTTTCCTTTTCTGCATTTTTCTGCACTTCCTTTTCTTTTCTGTTTTGTACTAGAGCAACAATGAACTAAACCCCAATTTCACTAAGGGGAGGAGCTCTATTGTAATTCCAATGAATCAATGAAATTCTTCTTCTTCTCAATTCATTTTTGTAGCTATAGGATAACTTCTGTTTTGATTGTGAATTACTCACTCCGAAAGGAGGTTTAATTCAATTGAAAGATTGTCTGAGCCTTGGAAGGGGAATCACTTGCATTAGAATTGGAGCTCTGTTCCGAGAGTTACCTGAAATTGTAAGTCGATCTCGGATGAGATCTTCTATACTGGTCGGTGCTGTGTGTTCGACTTGATGGTGGTGGCCGGAGTTGCCGTGTCCGACTTGTTGGACTGGAGGGTCGTGCTGATCCTTCGTCATCGGAGGGTGGTGGTACCTGCAAGGGACTCCGATGCCTAAGTTAGCAAGGGTATTAAGCAGGTTTTTTGTAGAATCAGAGTATGAGTTATACCTGGGTGCTCCAGTGTATTTATAATGTTGTAGAGTGACTTTTTCTAGGGATAAGATAGCTATCTTATCTTATCCTTTGAGTGGAGTTATCTTATTTTTAAGGGTACCGCCCTTATCTTTCTAGGCTCGGGCTGCCTTCAGATTTGGGTTGCGTTCCTCTGTTTGGGCCTTCGTGGGCCTTTGTAGCGTTTTGGCCGAGCTCTTTAAGAAGAAGTCGGATAATCCTTACCTAAAGAAGTCCGTCGACTTGCCGTCAATTAGTCTGGGTCATACAGCTCGACCCAGGGCATGAACAGTGCCCCTACTTGAGCTCGGTCTTTCTTTTGAGGTCATGTCTTCATTAGACTTTGACCCCTCTTGAGAAAGTCGACCTCGAGAATTTGTTGCTCTGTCGATCCCATTTTTTGTAGAGCTTTTATTGTTGAATGCGGAGCGTTTTCCTTTCATTTGCATCGTGCGTTGCGCTTTTCTAGGGAATGTACGAAGGCTTTTAAGGACTCATTAATTGCCTTTTGCCCTTTCCTTCTTCCCTCTTTCTCACTTCATTTTTGAATTTTCAAAGCTCTTTTTAGTTTTCTCTTCTTTGCTCACTGTGACTCTTCCTTTTCACTTGCTCCCAGTTTTTTCACATCTTCGCGCTTCTCTTTGTTCTTTTGGAGTGATTGTTGGTGTAGTCTTTTCTGTCTTCAATCGGTTGCTTCATCATTCTCTCTTCATTGCAGGTTGGATTTCTATCCTCCTCTTTTTCTTTCACGCCATTTCTTTTTGTAGTTCTATTTGGTCATGGGAAGTTTTGATCTTGCTTGAATTCGGGTCAAAAAGCTTGAATCTTTTCTTCCTTTGTTGTGTATCTTGATCAAATGTGTGCTCTGAGGGTTGCTTTAATGTGTATGTGTTCCTTGCTAGTTAGGGTTTTGAATGTTGGTATTATTTGTATCTTCTTGATTTGCGCCTTTGATGATTTCCCCATTGAAATGATGAACTGTTTGATTCTGAGAAGGATTGCACCCTTGATGGTTTCCTCTTTGCATGCTTTGATGTTTGATATTTTACTTTTGCTGATAGGCTGTAAAAGGTGATAACTTTGATAGATTCTTTTTTTGTGGGATGTCGCTATTTAAAGGATGTTAAAGGAGGGTTTTGTTTCAGGGATGTCGGGATGAAAGCCGTAGATTTTTCCAGAAACCTTTATTTCGTTACTGCCTACAAAGGATGCCCCTGGAACTTGGTGTGAGTCCTAGGGTCTCCTTTTGCTGTTGTATGCTTTAGTCTGAGTGGCATCCATTTTTGTCCGAGCTGATTTCTTGATTTTTCTCGAGTTGTTTTTATTAGTAACCCATTTTCCTTTTTCTTACTGTAGGACTTTAGTTGACCCATGTCGTCTCGCAAAAATATTGTTGAGACCTCTTCCAAAGTTCCCGAGGGCATGTCGAACTGGCTGGACTCCCTCGTGTTGATGTGTGTCTTTGTGGTAAATGCTGAGTATTGTGTAGAGCTGAGAAAACATCACATGATTTGTAGTAGTCAGGAGCAGGAGAAAGATTATGAGCTAGTAGCGCCTAATTCTGATGAGAGGGTGTGTTTCCCGACCTCGGTTCGGTGGGAGCGTCCCTTCTTTTATGCCTATGACTATTTTTTCAGTCAACTGAACATTACCTTTCCTTTTACTTCTTTTGAGACCAATTTGTTTTGGTCGTGCAATGTATCTCCATCTCAGCTTCACCCAAATTCATGGGGCTTCCTTAAGATCTTTCAACTACTGTGTTAAGAGTTGGATGTTAAACCATCCCAAACCCTTTTTCTTTCTGATGCACGAAAACATGTCTCTCAACAAATTTCCCTTCGCAAGTATACCGAATTGTCGTCAAGTAAAAACTCACAATAGAGTGAGGTCGAATCCACAGGGATTAACGGATTAAGAAATCAATGGTTAATTGATTTTCCTAGTTAGACGAATCATTAAGGAGTAATAAGTAACAAGGAAATGTAAATGGCATAAAAGTAAAGAAAGCAATAAAGTGCAGAAAAGTAAAATGGCAAGAAAAGTAAACGTAAGAACTAAAAAGAAAATGAACATTGGGATCAAGAGATATTGCAATCCTCCGGATCAAGTTCATTCTCATCTCTTCCTCAATCAATGCATTCATTGATCTCCTTGGCAATCTTAAGTGATTGGATCCCAATTCCTTGGCAATCCAATCTCTCTAAGCTTGAACAATTTCCCAATTCCTTGATTTAATTGCTCATGGGAAGAGATGAAGTTTGGTCACTGATTATACCACACACATTCATAGATCAAAGTATTGGTAGGATTAAATATCACAATATCCATCCAACCCACAACCTAATCCAATGTGAGAGAGCATTTCTAGCATGATTTCCTCATTCCTCTTCCAAGGTTCAGAGGAAATCCAAGTATGAGCGATTTCTCTTCCGAGACAATTACCCAATTGGATGAAGATCGAAAGCTCTCTAGTAAAATCAAGAGAAAAGAAAGAAAAAGAAGAATAAGAACTACAATTGATCCATTGAATCACAATAGAGCTCTCTAACCCAATGAAAAGAGTTAGTTGATCATTGCTCTACCAAAATAGAAAAGAAAGAAAGTGCAGAAAAGTAAAGATGAAGATTAAAACTAACATTGAAACTTCAAAATTCATAAATGAAAAGTACAAAGAAAAGAAAGAGAAGGAAAAGTGTGTGAGGGGAGGGAGTCCGAAGACCCCTCTTCAATCCCTAGTTTCCCCCATCCCAGCCTTCTTTCAAAGTAAAAACTAAGGCCTTTATATAGGCTCTCCTAAATTACAAAATGAAATTAAAAGCAAATTACAATTAAATGAAAAGTCATACTCTAGATGTTTCTTATGGCCTTTGATTGGTTGACACTTGTGGGCTTGCTTCCTTGAGGTTGGGTGGTCCTTGAAGAGAAGTGAATAAAGTTGAGGTCCAGGTGCTAATGTTAGTGCTACCGTTAGCCACACTAATGCTACAAGTGTGGTGTTAGTGCTGAAGTTATTGTGGCTAACGTTACACTATTATATATCTTTGGAAAGCTCTGAATGTCAGCTTTCTAACACAACTAGAATCACATCAATTGGACCTTTGTAACTCAAGTTACGCTCCTTTGAAGTGGACAAGGTCGCAGGCATAGTCACTAGCATTACTGGAAAAAGTGAGTCACAATAATGTTAGCAATCAAGGGCTTAATATTGCCAAGTTCTGGAGCTCAAACTTAATGTCCACCCAATACTATTATATATTGTTGGAAAGCCCAGGATGTCTACTTTCCAACGTTTTTGGAAGAGCATCATTTGGTGCTCTACAACTCGAGTTACACTTCTTGGAAGGTGAAAAGGTCAGCTGGCCTTACTACAGGTTGATACTATGTTCATCCTTGCACTTTTAGGGCAGGTTTTCTCCCTCTAATTCAGTGTCCACCAAGTAGTGCCATATATTCTTGGAAAGCTCTGGAATACTACTTTCCAATGCCACTGGAATCACCTCATTTGGAGCTTTGTGGCTCATGTTATTCTTGTTTGAAGAAGGCATGGTTAGGCTGCCAGATGAGATTTTGCCCACGTTAGTGTAACTAACGTGGCCATTAACGTGGGTCTTCCTTTGCTTCGCAAACGTTAGTGGCGATCATCCTTTCCACTAACATTGGCATTTCCCTTTCCTTCCACGTTAGTTCCCACGTTAATGTAACTAACGTGGAAGCTAACGTGGGTCTTCTTGCTATTCGCTAACGTTAGTGGTGTTTACTTTTACCACTAATGTTCCACGCTCTTCTTCTTCAAAGTTAATGCCACTAACTTTCTCACTAACGTTGGGGCTTCTCTTTTCTTCCACTTTAATGGCCACATTAGTGGCACTAACGAAGCCACTAACATGGCTCTTCTCTGCTTCTTGTTACCTGAAATCAATCAAACAAAGTGCATCAAAGTCTTGCTCTTAATCATGGGATCATGCATCATCCATTTTATCATTCAATTCATGCATAATTATCATGAAATCATTCAAAATTCACAATGTTTGCTTAAATCATGGTATGAATGCATTTTCAACCAAATACTTTCTTATTTCCTAAGAAAATGCCTAAAACCAACCTAAAGCATACAAAAAATGGCTAGTAAAACTAGCCAAGATGCCCTGGCATCACAACACCAAACTTAAATCTTGCTTGTCCCCAAGCAAGAAAAGAACTATGCATAAAGAATTCTCTTAATTGGAATGTATTGAAGAATTGCTTATGATGCCTTAGTGGGTAAAGTGAATAAGTGACAGTGGGGTGAACTCTAATTTGTATGCTTATGTAAGGATTCTAGTGCTCGTTAGTCCTAACATTTTGGAAGTCTTAGATCTTAGGACTTCCATTCAAATGATATTATGGAATCCTCTTTATACATTGTCACCTTGAAGCAGCACTTATTGTCTAGCATTTTTCTTTCTTTGTGGAATTTGGCCTCGACTCCAGGTGTCATGTATCAAAGCGGCTTTTTAAGATAAGCTTTCAATCAATACTCCCAAACCAGTTGGTCTAAGGTATTAGGTGTTGAAGCACCCCTTAGGATTTACTTGCTCAAGCCTCTCTCTTTGATACAAATCCACCACAAGCATTTAACTAGGACAATAACTCTTTGAGTTCTTGTTTCTTTCTTTTTCTTCCTAGAAATTGATACTCAGAGCCTTGGGCTTGTTCTTTGTTTTTCTTTTTCTTTTGTTTTCTTTTGTTACTACTTCTTGGATCAATAGATGTTTGAGAAATTCCATAATACTTCTCTAAACTTCATTTTCTGTCTATGAGCTCCCATGCAAGTTTTCACAAACATGCAACCTCAATACACAATCATACAATCAGAACCTCCACTTCTCTTAATCTTTTGCTTGCCCCGAGATTTATAAAATTCTTCAACATTTTTCTTTCAAAAGAATGATTTCTTTGTTGCATTCTTAGAGATGTTGGGTGCAAGTAAAATTCAAGATGATAATCATGATATCATAGCAACATGTTACAAATCAAATATCAAATTATGCTTATTCACAAGGAGGAATCACACATGCATACAAAGAAAATAGAAGACAATCATGCAATTTAAAGTGCTAGAAATAAGTAAGAGCAAAAAGGAACTTTATCACCTTGTAGTTCATCTTCATTGTTCTTGCCCTTTTCCTCCTATTCTTCCCCTTCCCACACCAAACTTAGAATGATTGCTTATACTCAAGCAACAATTAAAACAGTGGTGATGGGGTCTATGATAGATCATGAATGTCTTAGAATGAAGTGTGAGTATGCATGTGTTTCAGCAAGCAAGATTAAGGATACAACAAAGGCACAAGAGATACAAACAGAGACATTTTGATTGCATTAATAAGTGGTGTGCTTGGTACCTTACATGAAAGATAAGTGGAAACACCAAACTTAGTGTGACACTCTCAATTTAGAATGTTTCAAGTACCCAGTGAAGATTGAAAATCAAATTGTTTCATGGCAACACCAAACTTAGAATGCAATCATATGCCAAATTATTGAAAGTAAACTAAGCAAAGCAAGGAAATGTTAGCTATGGTTGGGTTGCCTCCCAACAAGCGCTCTTTTAATGTCATTAGCTTGACATGTTGTTCATGACTTTCTTCCTCTTCTTCTAGTTTGTTAAGAGGAATGACCTCAAGAGGAAGGAGGAGCCAGTTAATGCCCCTTGTTTTGAGTGCCTCTCCCCAGCAAGCTTTGTTTTGTTGTTAGCTTGAGTAGACTTGCTTGTTGGGGTAGGGGAGTGATGGCTTTTGGTTGACCTTTTCTTCTTCATGGATATTGTCCTTCTTTTCTTGGTCACCATCCTCTTTTTGGTGCTTTTGTCGAGTGCCTTCACCACCTTGATTTCAGGATTTGGGTTTTGTATGATGGTTGGAGCATCCTCTTCATAAAGAGCTTCTTGACTTGGTGGTTCAATGAACTCACCCTTTATGTAACTCTCTGTTTTATTAGAGTAGTATGGACTCCCTTGATTGACTTCCTTCCTTTCTTCTACATGATGTTGCATTGAGTCTTTTGAGAGTGAGTTTGCATGTTCCTTTGTCACCACTAGTAACCTCTGTGGGTATGGAGCCTTAGGCTTATATATTCTCACAACCTCCTCCTTCTTCATATGAATCTCACTTGGTATAGTTGCCTATTTTTCTTGTTCTTCTGATTCCTCCCTTGTTCTTGACCTTTGAATGAACTCCTCTATTTCTAGAGAGAGTGAAGTGGTCTCTCTTTGTGATCTCAGCTCTTCAATGAATTGTTCTTCAGAATAGAGTTGTGCATTTTGTCTCAATTTTTCTTCATGGTCCCTTTTTGCTATTTTCTCCTCTTCGTTTATCTTTATTATTTCTTCAAGGAGGAGTTCTATCCTAGCGAGTCTATCTTCTTTTCTTCTTTTTTTGAGTTCTTCAATGATGAGTTCCATCCTAGCAAGTCTATCTAAAGGAGGTTGGGTAGGTTGTAATGGTTGGTCGGGGTTGGCTTGTGAATGGAATTGGTTGTTTTGTGGTTGTGTATTCTGAAAGTGGTATGACTCTTGTGGATAGTGGATTGAGTTTTGTGGATGGTAAAATGAATTACATGGATTTAGGATAGACTTTTGTGCTGAGGCATACTCAAATGATGAAGAATTTAGGCATGTAAAACTTGGAGGTGAGGTTGTATAATTGAGAGGTGATGGCTCTTGATGAATGGGGTATGAATAAGTGAAATCTCTTTGATTTTGATCTTCCCCGCCACAACTTGAATAGTGATCAATTTTACCAAAATATGGACCATTTTGTGGCTCTGAAAAGTACCCCACTTCATGTTCTTGATACTCCTACCTACCATGAGCATAGTAAAGTGGATCATTCTGTGGTGGTGGAGAGTTTCCCATGAAATTTGTTTGACTACAATATGATGGATGCTCCTTTCTTTCCTGCAAAAAGCTCTGTCTCAAACAATAATCACCAAAAGAAATTGGAATCTCCATTGTAATAAATGAAGGATTCTTAGTGAGGCAATATCACAAACAGTTAGTTAGCAAAATAAAATAAAGAAACAAAAGAAAACAAAGACAAAAGAAAAGTGTCTAATCTAGTAGATCAATCAACCGGTAGTTTGTTAATCACAATTAATCCCCGGCAATGGCGCCATAAACTTGATGCACGAAAACTTGTCTCTCAACAAATTTCCCATCGGCAAGTATACCGAATTGTCGTCAAGTAAAAACTCACAATAGAGTGAGGTCGAATCGACAGGGATTAACGGATTAAGCAATCAATGGTTAATTGATTTTCCTAGTTAGACGAATCATTAAGGAGTAATAAGTTACAAGGAAATGTAAATGGCATAAAAGTAAAGAAAGCAATAAAGTACAAAAAAGTAAAATGGCAAGAAAAGTAAATGTAAGAACTAAAAAGAAAATGAACATTGGGATCAAGAGATATTGCAATCCTCCGGATCAAGTTCATTCTTATCTCTTCCTCAATCAATGCATTCATTGATCTCCTTGGCAATCCTAAGTGATTGGATCACAATTTCTTGGCAATCCAATCTCTCTAAGCTTGAACGATTTCCTAATTCCTTGATTTAATTGCTCATGGGAAAAGATGAAGTTTGGTCACTGATTATACCACACACATTCATAGATCAAAGTATTGGTAGGATTAAATGCCACAATATCCATCCAACCCCCAACCTAATCAAATGTGAGAGAGCATTTCTAGCATGATTTCCTCATTCCTTTTCCAAGGTTCAAAGAAAATCCAAGTATGAGCAATTTTTCTTCCGAGACAATTATCCAATTGGATGAAGATCGAAAGCTCTCTAGTAAAATCAAGAGAAAAGAAAGAAGAAGAAGAATAAGAACTACAATTGATCCATTGAATCACAATAGAGCTCTCTAACCCAATGAAAAGAGTTAGTTGATCATTGCTCTACCAAAATATAAAAGAAAGAAAGTGCAGAAAAGTAAAGATGAAGATTAAAACTAACATTGAAACTTCAAAATTCATAAATAAAAAGTACAAAGAAAAGAAAGAGAAGGAAAAGTGTGTGAGGGGAGGGAGTCCGAAGACCCCTCTTCAATCCCTAGTTTCCCCCGTCCCAGCCTTCTTTCAAAGTAAAAACTAAGGCCTTTATATAGGCTCTCCTAAATTACAAAATAAAATTAAAAGCAAATTACAATTAAATGAAAAGTCCTACTCTAGATGCTTCTTGTGGCCTTTGATTGGTTGACACTTGTGGGCTTGCTTCCTTGAGGTTGGGTGGTCCTTGAAGAGAAGTGAATAAAGTTGAAGTCCACGTGCTAATGTTAGTGCTATCGTTAGCCACACTAACGCTACAAGTGTGGCGTTAGTGCTGAAGTTATTGTGGCTAACGTTACACTTGCTACCCAGTTGGTGTTTTTGGGGCTTAAAAGATGCCTCTTGTTTGTGCTCCAATTTCATGCCCACTATAGACTATTGTATATCTTTGGAAAGCTCTGAATGTTAGCTTTCTAACGCAACTAAAATTATTTCAATTGGACCTCTGTAACTCATGTTACGCTCCTTTGAAGTGGACAAGGTCGCTGGCATAGTCGCTAGCGTTACTGGAAAAAGTGAGTCACAATAACGTTAGCGATCAGGGGCATAATATTGCCAGGTTTTGGAGCTCAAACTTAATGTCCATCCTATACTATTATATATTGTTGGAAAGCCCTGGATGTCTACTTTCCAACGTCTTTAGAAGCGCATCATTTGGTGCTCTACAACTCGAGTTACACTTCTTGGAAGATGAAAAGGTCAGCTGGCCTTAATACAGGTTAATACCATGTTCATCTTTGCACTTTTGGGGCAGGTTTTCTCCCTCAAATTCAGTGTCCACCATGTAGTGCCATATATGCTTGGAAAGCTCTGAAATCCTACTTTCCAATGCCACTGGAATCACCTCATTTAGAGCTTTGTGGCTCATGTTATTCTCGTTTGAAGAAGGCATGATCAGGCTGTCGGGTGAGATTTTGCCCACGTTAATGTAACTAACGTGGCCATTAACATGGATCTTCCTTTGCTTGGCAAACGTTAGTGGTGATCACCTTTTTCACTAATGTTGGCATTTCCCTTTCCTTCCACGATAGTTCCCACGTTAATGTAACTAACGTGGAAGCTAACGTGGGTCTTCTTGGCTTCGCAAACGTTAGTGGCGTTCACTTTTTCCACTAACTTGGCATTTCCCTTTCTTTCCATGTTAGTTCCCACGTTAATGTAACTAACGTGGAGACTAACGTGGGTCTTCTTGCCCTTCGCTAACGTTAGTGGTGTTTACTTTTACCACTAATGTTCCACGCTCTCCTTCTTCAAACTTAATGCCACTAACTTTCTTACTAACGTTGGGGCTTCTCTTTTCTTCCACGTTAATGGCCACGTTAGTGGCACTAACGTAGTCACTAATATGGCTCTTCTCTGCTTCTTGTTACCTGAAATCAATCAAACAAAGTGCATCAAAGTTTTGCTCTTAATCATGGGATCATGCATCATCCATTTTATCATTCAATTCATGCATAATTCTCATGAAATTATTCAAAATTCACAATGTTTGCTTGAATCATGGTATGAATGCATTTTCAACCAAATACTTTCTTATTTCCTAAGAAAATGCATGAAACCAACCTAAAGCATACAAAAAATGGCTAGTAAAACTAGCCAAGATGCCCTGGCATCACTTTACCTCTTCATTTTGACTAAACTCAGGGTGGCTAAGAAGAAGGCTGCTTGGGTATCTTTCCATGCTACCCTGGGAAAGAAAGTTTTTTCGATGTATGATGAATCTTTTCGAGATTTCAAGAATTACTTTTTCAAATTTCGAGCCGTTGAAGGAGCCCAGCCTTTCTTTTTGGATGAGAATGGTGAGCCTGCCTTTCCTTTAGTATAGCAAAAGAATGTAGTTGTGTCTAGATATCCTTGGGAGATGTTGGATGAAGTTGAGCAAGCCTTTGTAACTGTGTTGGAAGATAACCGAGGGCAGCCTCCCCATCTTAATACAAAGAAATTCCTAGGGGATCCCTCACTTCTCCGAGCTGAGATGGGTAGTGCTCGACTTCTTTGTATCTATTGTGCTTATTTATTTTGTCGAATTTATTCCTTTTCTTTCCAATTTTGTAACTTGATTTTTTGCTGTGCTTTTTCAGAGATGGTTAAAAACAATATTCCATGAAGGCCTTTAAGAAGGCAAGGAAAGCTACAGCTGCCCAAAATGTCTCGGCCAAGGCTGCTGGGGAGGGATCCTCTCAGGTTCCCCCTAAGAAGCTGACCTCGGGGGCTTTTAGGCCGGGGAGGGTGATCCCTACTCCTCAGGTGCATTTAGTTGATCATTCCTTGACTTCTGCTGCTACCTCTTCTTCCATTGCCAGTCTTCCACCGAAGAAACAAAAGACTATTGAGCCTTTTAACCTTGATGCCTCCGACTTTGATGCTGTGGGATTTGTTGACCATCAAATCGCCCCTTATGGCCGACTCCCTATGAACGACGTGTCCATTCTTCACCACCTGGATTCATCACCCGGAGTAGTGTGAAAATGGCACATATGGGTGCAGCTTTGTTTCGAATTGCTCAGGATATCCGGATTCATGCAACAAAGTCATTTATAGAGGAGGCTAAGTCAGAATTTGATAGAATCAAGGGTCTGAAGGAGGAACTTGAGAAAAAGGTGGCAAAGTTAGAGAAAGAGTTAGAGGGTGAGAAGACTTGGGCTAATGCTGCGGTGGCTTCTGCAAACTTGGCTGAGGAGATAGCACAGAAGCATAAGGATAGCTATATCTTAACTTATGGTGAGATGGTAGAGCTCAGGGGGAGGTTGGACTCTGTTCAGGATGACTATACTGAGCTCTAGGGCCATCTTGTAGGCAGCATGAATGCTGTTCCGAGGGTTACCTGAAACTATAAGTCGATTTCGGTCGAGATCTTCTGCGTTGGTCGGAGCCGATGTGTCTGGCGGATATATAGTCGCCGGAGCTTGTGTGTCCGACTTGTGACACTTGAAAGTGCTGCTGATCCTTCGTCCCCGGAGGGTGGGGGGTACCTGCAAGGGACTCCGATGCTTAAGTTAGCAAGGGTATTAAGCAGGTATTGAGTAGAATCAGAGTATATGTTATACCTGGGTGCTCTAGTGTATTTATAATGGTGAGATGTGGCCTCCTGTAGATAAGATAGGTTAGTTATCTTATCTTATCTTTATCTTATCTTTAAGTGAGGTCATCTTTAAGGGAACCGCCTTTATCTCTATGGGCTTGGGATGCCCTTGGATTTGGGACGTGTTCCTCTACTTGGGCCCTTTGTTTGGGCTTTCCTGTGACTTTGGCCGAGCTCTTTGAGAAGAGGTCGGGTTGTCCTGACCTGAAGAGGTCGGTCGCTTTGTCTGTAGAACATCCCAGGTCGGACAGCTCGACCCAGGGTATGAACAGTGCCCCTGCATGAGCTCGGTCTTCTTTTTTTTGAGGCCGAGTCTTTTACTTCGGTCCTTCTTTTGGTGAAGCCAAACTCAAGCATTTTGTTGATTCCTTTGTATCAGTTTTTGAATGTAGAACGTTTCCTCTAAAAGACGCGCGCATTCATACCGGCGCTTTTTTGGGAACGTGCGAGGGTTTAATGCTTTTAATTTTGAGCATTAATTGCCCCGTTTCCTTCAGGCATTTTGCTTTGGATTTTGAAAAACCCAGAAAACGATTTCTCTCCTTTTATTTTCTTTGTAACCTCTTCGTAACTTTTTCCGCTTCCCTCTTCGTTCTTTGTCTTTCGCTTGCGTTTCTGCTTCCTGGCGTTAGTGGCGTCGCTCGGCGGTTTCCTAGGCAACTTTCGTTTCTGCCCCTTTTTCAAAGTTTCTTCCGTCTCCAAGTTAGTCCCTTTTCATGCTCTCTCTTTGATTGTGGTTTTGTGAAGAGGTTTCAGTTTTGATCCTCTCTTTTTGGCAAAGTTTGGATCTTTTCTATTTTCTTTGAGCCCTAGATTTGTTGAAATGTGCTTTCTGAGAGTTTCTCTATTTTCTACATGATCCTTTTCGCCCTTGTTGGGTGCCTCTAGGGCTTTGCATGTTTTTGTTGTTTCTGTTCTTGGTACTGCTTGTCCGTGTCTGTTCCTCGTTTATTTGAAGGTTGCTTTTGCTTGCTCTTTAAAAAGGTTGCATCGTTTAATGGTCTCTGCTTGGCGTGCTTTTTGCTGAAAAGTGTTTGCTGTTTTGGATTCTTTTTGAGAAATGATGGGATGCAAACTTCACACTATTTTTCTGGGAACCTTGCCTTGTTACTACCTCCAAAGGATGCCCCAGGACTTTGGTTTGAGTCTTGGGGTTTCTTTTTTCTTGCTTTTCATTGCCTGAGAAGTATTGACCGAGTTGTTTTCTCCTTTGTCTGAGATGTTTGTAGTAACCTCATTTTCTTTTCTTACTTGTAGGATTAGTTGGCCTCATGTCTTCTCGCAATAATATTGTAGAGATGTCGTCCAGAGTTCCCGAGGGGATGTCCGATTGGCTGGACTCCCTTGTTTTGTTGTGTGTTTCTGTTGTGGATGCTGAGTTTTGCACAGAACTGAGGAAGCGCCATAGGATTTGTGGTAACAATGCCCGTGAGGAGGATTACGAGCTTGTTGCCCCTGATTCTGACGAGAGAGTTTGCTTTCTGACTTCTATTGAGGGAGAGCGTCCCTTCTTTTATGCTTACGAATACTTTTTTAGTCAGTTGAATGTTTCTTTTCCTTTTACTGCTTTTGAAACCGACCTGTTGTGGTCGTGTAACATTGCTCCATCCCAGCTTCACCCCAATTCCTGGGGTTTTATTAAAAATTTTCAACTTCTCTGCCGTGAACTAGATGTAACACCTTCCCAGACTCTGTTTCTTTACTTGTTTGTTTCTGCCAAGCCTGGCGGTTCTTCAAAAAAGAAGGCTTCTTGGGTTTCTTTCCGGTCCGCCCAGGGCCATAAAGTGTTTGCGATGTATGATGAGTCCTTTAAGGATTTCAAGAACTATTTCTTTGAAGTTCGAGCTGTTGAGGGGGCCCCCCTTTTTTCTTGATGAAAATGACGAGCCTGCTTTTCCTCTAGAGTGGCAAAAGAATGTAAGAGTGCCACGTTGCACATGGGAAACGCTTTGTGAGATTGAGTGGGCTTTTGTAGTTGTTCTTGAAGATTTGTGGGGGAAGCCTCCCCATCTGGATACGAAGAGATTTTTGAGTGATCCATCTTTGGTTCGGGCTGCTTTGGGTACTGTCTGCTTTATTTTTATACTTGCTTCCGATCTTTTTCTTCTCCTATGTTGTAACTTGTCTTTTGTGGTTGATTTTGTGTTCTTCAGAGATGTCAGAGAATAATGATTCTATGAAGGCCTTCAAGAAGGCGAAGAAGGAAACTGCTGCCTTAAATATTTCGACCAAGGTGGCCGGAGAGGGATCTTCCCAGGTTCCAGTTAAACCTCTTGTGCCTAGTTCTCCCGGGCCGAGGAAAGCAATTCCTATTCCTCGGGTTCGTCTGGTCGATCCTCCACAATCTTTTGCTGCAGCTCCAGGTGCCCCTCCTAGTAAGAAGCAAAAAACATCCGAGCCCTTCAACCTGGATGCCCTAGATTTTGATGCTATCGAGTTTGTTGACCAGCAAATTGCCCCCTATGGTGGGCTTTCCATGGACGACGTGTCTCTTCTTCGGTATCTAGATTTTATCACCAAAAGTAGTGTGAAGATGGCTCATATGGGTGCGGCTATATTCCGAACACTTCAGGGGATTCCGATTCATGCCACAAAATCCTTCATGGAAGAAGCCAAGTCAGAATTTGATCGAATCAAGGGTCTGAAGGAGGAGTTGGAGGTGAAGTTGGCGAAGGTGGAGAAGGAGCTGGAGGGTGAGAAGGCCAGTTCTATTGCTTTGGCTGCTTCTTTGAAGCTGGCCGAGGACATGGCATTGAAACATAAGGATAGCTATGTCTCGGCTTATAGGGAATTGATGCATCTTCGGGAGGATTTGGAAACTGCTCGGGTTAATTATGGTGAGCTTCAGGGTCACCTTGTGGGTAGCGTAACTGCTACCTCTGAGAACCTGATGGAGCAGTTCCGGGTTGTTGCTCCTGATGCCGACTTGACTCTCATCAGCTTGGACAATGTCGTGAGGGATGGTAAGATTGTCCCTGATGACCAGGATGATGATGAGACTGATCCTCCCCCAGTGCCTTCTCTTAAGGTGTCGACCTCCTCTGTTCCTCCCGTTACATCTGATCCGGATTGCCAGATTCTGAACCAGAATGATGGAACCGTAGATGCTGTGCCGCTTCAGACTCGCCCTCCTTCTCCCCGTACTAATGCTGCTGGGAAGGCTCCTGATCTTAGCTGATCTTTTTTCTAGATATTTGTGTAAATAGCCCGTTTTGTGGGCTTTTGAACTTGTTTTTGTGAATGATGGTTTGTTGACTGTTGATACTCTAGTTGCTGTTTTTAGCAACTTATTTTGAAAACAAAATAGTTTCTCTGAGGTTGATTCCAGTGGCCTCTTTGAAGCTTTATCATACTATGCTTCCATTGTGCTCTAGCAGGGTGTCTGTCGAAATCTTCGCTGCTTGGCCTCTTTAGATCGCTTTTATGCTTTTTGTTTGTAGCCTGGATCCTTTTGAGGTCATGACTTATGGGGGATCCGACTTGTTTTTCGGTTTCCTTGCTTGTATTTTAGTGCCTTATAACCGATTTCTTTTATGTTGGTCCCCTTCTAAGTTATTTTTATAATCCTCTTTTCTAGGCCTTTTCCAGGTCTCTTTAAGGGATTAGTTTTATAACTTATCTTTGTAGGAGACCGACTTCGTTGGGTCGATCTCTTCTAAGTTGTTTTTGTAATCCTCTTTCTTGGACCTTTGGTAGGTCTCTTTCAGGGATTACTTTCACAACTTGTTTTGTAGGAAACCGACTTCGTTAGGTTGATCTCTTCTAAGTTGTTTTTGTAATCATCTTTCTTGGACCTTTGGTAGGTCTCTTTCAGGGATTACTTTTACAACTTGTCTTGTAGGAAACCGACTTCGTTAGGTCGATCTCTTCTAAGTTTTTTTGTAATTCTCTTTCTTGGACCTTTGTTAGGTCTCTTTCAGGGATTACTTTTACAACTTGTTTTGTAGGAAACCGACTTCGTTAGGTCGATCTCTTCTAAGTTGTTTTTGTAATCCTCTTTCTTAGACCTTTGGTAGGTCTCTTTCAGGGATTACTTTTACAACTTGTTTTGTAGGAGACCGACTTCGTTAGGTCGATCTCTTCTAAGTTGTTTTTGTAATCCTCTTTCTTGGACCTTTGTTAGGTCTCTTTCAGGGATTACTTTTACAACTTGTTTTGTAGGAGACCGACTTTGTTAGGTCGATCTCTTCTAAGTTATAGCAATTCCTCTTTAATAGGGTTGGCCAGACCTCTTTCCAGGGATTTGCTAATAACTTGGGTTGACTTGGTCCGACTTTTTGGTGTTTGGCCAGTCTTTTTAAGTTATTATATAGCAATCCATAAGACCTCGTCAGGTTCTTTTTTGGGATCACTTTCGATAACTTCTTGCATTTTTCTGTGTTCATCTGTCCTGGTTTAATCGACCTTTAGGTGAATCGCATTTTCACCTTTGTCGGTCGATTATTCCTATCAAGATCGTATAGTGAATCTGTTTTTCCCTTCTTATTCGATCCGTTGCTTTATAATCGGACGATGAATGCTTCAGATTAATGCGTCTTGAGCACTTAGTAGAATATCTGAAATGTATTTTTATTTAAAGAAAGTGCAAATATATACAGGCGGGAATTTTTCATACCCTTAAGTCGGATTAAATCTCAATCTTTGACGCCTCATTAAAAAACCTTTTCAGGAAAAAGAGTGCATCTTGAGATCTTTTACCTTTCCTAGCTATAGTACCTTCTTAGGTTACAGGCGTGCCATGATCTGGGGAGTTCTCATCCCTCGAGTTCAGACACTCTGTAGTAGCCCTTCCCAAGTACTTCTGTGACTCGGTAGGGTCCTTTCCAGTTAGCTGCCAATTTTCCTTCTCCGGGTCGAGTTGTTCCAATATCATTTCGGATTAAGACGAGGTCGCTCTCCGCGAAATCTCTCGGCACTACCTTTTGATTATATCTGGAAGCCATTCGCCGCTTTAGTGCTTCTTCTCTGATCCGAGCTCTTTCCTGGATTTCTGGGAGTAGGTCGAGCTCTTCTCTTTGGAGTTGAGAATTGGCTTGTTCATTGTAGTGGACTACTCGGGGAGATCCTTCCTCGACTTCTATTGGAATCATTGCCTCCACCCCGTATGCTAGTCGGAATGGTAATTCGTTTGTAGTAGAATGGGGGGTTGTTCGATACGCCCATAGGACCTGTGGAAGTTCCTCGGCCTAAGCCCCCTTTGCTTCTTGTAGTCTCCGCTTTAGTCCGGCCAATATGACTTTGTTGGCCGCTTCGGCTTGTCCATTGGCTTGAGGATGTTCGATGGAGGTGAACTGGTGTTTTATGTTCAAGTCGGCCACCAGTTTTCTAAAACCTGCATCTGTAAATTGGGTACCGTTGTCTGTGGTGATGGAGTATGGTACCCCGAACCTCGTAATAATGTTCCTGTATAGGAATTTTCGACTTCTTTGAGCGGTGGCGTTAGCTAGGGGTTCTGCCTCGATCCATTTTGTGAAATAGTCTACTCCTACTATGAGGAATTTTACTTGTCCCGATCCCTGTGGAAAGGTTCTGAGAAGGTCGAGTCCCCATTTCGCAAATGGCCAGGGTGAGGTCACGCTGATGAGATTTTCTGGTGGGGCGATGTGAAAGTTGGCATGCTTCTGGCATGGTGGGCATGTCCTCACAAATTATGTAGCTTCCTTTTGTAGAGTTGGCCAATAGAATCCCGCCCGGAGTACCTTTTTGGTGAGAGCTTGCGCTCCGAGATGATTACCACAAATGCCGCTGTGCACTTCCTCCAAGATTTCATTTGTATTAGAAGTCGGTACGCATTTTAACAAAGGTGTTGAGATCCCTCTTTAGTATAGTATGTGCCTCCCTTTTCAGCCTCTTTGCCTCCTTTTCATCTGTAGGGAGTGCTTCAGTTTTGAGGTAGTTAATTATGGGGGTCATCCATCCTTGATCCCGACCTATTATGGCTAGGACTTTTTCTTCTTCTGATATCGATGGGTTCTGCAGTATTTCTTGGATGAGGCTTCTATTGTTGCCCCCTGGTTTGGTGAATTTTTGTCTCCATTGGATTCCGGAGTATTCTTAAATACGGCATCTGTGTTCCTGTGTGGCGTTCTATCTTCCAAACCCGAGTCGTGGTCGTTGTCATGGTTGTCCGCCATGGTCGAGATCTTCTGCATTGGTCGGAGCCGATGTGTCTGGCGGGTATATAGTCGCCGGAGCTTGTGTGTCCGACTTGTGACACTTGAAAGTGCTGCTGATCCTTCGTCCCCGGAGGGTGGGGGGTACCTGCAAGGGTATTAAGCAGGTATTGAGTAGAATCAGAGTATATGTTATACCTAGGTGCTCCAGTGTATTTATAATGGTGAGATGTGGCCTCCTGTGGATAAGATAGGTTAGTTATCTTATCTTATCTTTATCTTATCTTTAAGTGAGGTCATCTTTAAGGGAACCGCCTTTATCTCTATGGGCTTGGGCTGCCCTTGGATTTGGGATGTGTTCCTCTACTTGGGCCCTTTATTTGGGCTTTCCTGTGACTTTGGCCGAGCTCTTTAAGAAGAGGTCGGGTTGTCCTGACCTGAAGAGGTCAGTCGCTTTGTCTGTAGAACATCCCGGGTCGGACAGCTCGATCCAGGGTATGAACAAATGCTGCTTATTAGAATTTGAAGGCTCAGGTTCAAGTTCTTGCGCCTGACCTCGACCTCACCCTATTCAGTTTGGACAACATTGTAGTAGATGGTAAGATTGTCCCTGATGGCTCGGATGAAGATAATGTAGATGTAGACCCTCTTCCTGTGCCATCTGCCAAAACCTCTGCTGCCTCAGCTTCTTCAACTCCTACCACTGAGGTCGGCCATCCCGAGTTGGACCCTGATGTTCAGATCCTAAACCGGCCGGATGGAACCGTTGATGCTTTTCCACTTGCGACTCGTCCTCCTTCGCCCCAAGATGCCGCTGCTGAAGAATCTTTACATCCTTTGTAGTTTTCTTATTTTGTTTTTGTATCCTTTAATGGCCCGACTTGTGGGTCTTTGAACTTCTATTTTGTCACTGTGCCCTGATGTGGCTTTGACACTGATGGTTGCTTCTGTTTAGCAACTTTTTATTTAGAAAAAATAAAAACGCTTTTTTGACTCCTAAGGCCGATTTTCGGTTTTGAGACTTGATTTATAGTAGCTTTGTTTTCTCATGATATGTTTGCTTGCAGTATTCTGGCACTTCTGGGAATCTTTAGAGTGTTGGAGCCTTGTTGTCTGACCTCTTTGGATTGCCTTTGTGTTTGTCTATTTTCTGCTTTAGTTGAAGTGACCTTTGAGGCTGGCTTCATTTGACTTGTTCTTTTTAGTATTCTCATAGAACACTTATAAATTGACCTCAGCAAGGTCGCGGCCTTTCGGGTCGAGTTCTATCTCTTCTAGCGCATGCTTTCTGCTGGTCGGCTTCCCTTGTCCAACCTTCTTTGAGTTTAGCAATCCATTTTTGATTGGACCTCGCCGGATCTTCTCTTCATGAATTTGCTTTTATAATTCTGCCACCTGGAATTGGCTTAGGCCGACTTCTTCATCTTGGTCTGCCTAAGTTATTTCTTAGTGATCCATTTTATTTGGACCTGGTCAGGTCTCTTTTTATGGATTACTTTTATAACTTTTTGTAGCTTTCTCGAGCCGACTTCGTCATGTCGGTCCCTTCTAAGTTATTTCTAGTAATCCATTTTATTTGGACCTCGTAAGGTCTCTTTTTATGGATTACTTTTATAACTTTTTGTAGCTTTGTCAGGCCGACTTCATCATGTCGGTCCCTTCTAAGTTATTTCTAGTAATCCATTTTATTTGGACCTTGTCAGGTCTCTTTTTATGGATTACTTTTATAACTTTTTGTAGCTTTGTCGGGCCGACTTTGTCATGTCGGTCCCTTCTAAGTTATTTCTAGTAATCCATTTTATTTGGACCCTGTCAGGTCTCTTGTTATAGATTACTTTTATAACTTTTTGTAGCTTTGTCGGGCCGACTTCGTCATGTCGGTCCCCTCTAAGTTATTTCTAGTACTCCATTTTCAGGGCTGGCCAGGCCTCTTTTCTATGGGTTACTTTTTATAACTTTCCATTGCTTTGATCTGGTCCGACTTCTTTTATGTCGGTCCATTCTAAGTTATTTCTAGCAATCCATTTTTTGTTTCAGACCTCGTCAGGTCTCTATTCATGCATCACTTTTTATAACTTCTGGCATTATTCTGTTTATATCACTTTTCATCTTGCCGATTTTGGTCCTCGCTTGGCTTGACCTTTGATAAATTCGGTTTTCATCTTCGTCGACCTTATCGTGATCGAGCAGTGAATTTGGTTTTCACTTTTGCCGTTCTGTAGCTTTATAATCGGGCGATGAATTTTTGCGTTTCAGATTAATGCGTCATGATAAAGATAATTTGTAGAAAATCTGAAAAAACTTTATTCGAAAATAGAAAATATGCAAATATATATATATATATATATATATGTGTGTGTGTGTGTGTGTGTGTGTGTGTGTGTGTGTGTGTGTGTGTGTGTGTGTGTGTGCGTGCTCGCACTTCTTAGGTCAGGTAATTTTTCAGATCTTTGGCTTGGCGCCTCATTAAAAAACCTTTTTCAGGAAAAAGAGTGCACCTTTGTCCTAAGATCTTTTTATTACCTTTAAACTATAATACCTTCTGAGGTTGCAGGCGTGCCATGCTCTTGGTAGCTCTCACCCCTCGAGTTCGGACACTTTGTAGTAACCTTTTCCCAATACCTCTGTGACTCGGTAGGGTCCTTTCCAGTTAGCCTCTAGCTTTTCTTCTTCGGGTCGATTTGTTCCGATATCATTTCGGATTAGGATGAGGTCATTGTTGGTGAAGCTTTGCTGCACTACCTTTCGATTGTATCTTAAGGCCATGCGGCGTTTTAGCGCTTCTTCTCTGATCTGAGTCTTTCTCGGACTTTAGAGAGTAGGTCGAGCTCTTCCCTCTGAAGTTGGGAGTTAACTTCTTCACTGTAGAGGATCGTTCTAGGAGATCCTTCTTCAACTTCTATTGGTACCATTGCCTCCATTCCATAAGCCAATTGAAAGGGTGATTCCTTTGTGGTGGAGCGTGGAGTTGTCCGATATGCCCATAGGACTTGTGGGAGCTCTTCAGCCCAGGCTTTCTTTGTGTCCTGTAGCCTCCGTTTTAACCCGGCTAGTATGACATTATTGGCAGCTTTTGCTTATCCATTAGCCTACAGGTGTTCTATGGATGTGAATTGGTACTTTATCTTCAGCTCGGCTACCAACATTATAAAGCATGCGTCTGTGAATTGAGTGCCATTGTCTGTGGTGATGGAGTAAGGAACCCCAAACCTCGTGACAATGTTCCTATATAGGAATTTCCGATTTCTTTGGGCAGTAGCATTGGCTAGCGGCTCTGCCTCAATCCGTTTTGTCAAATAATCTACCCTATGATAGGCAAAATTGTGATTTACACTTTTTATAACTCGAACAATTCTTAGTAATGGCTCCAAAAACTTGGTGCACACTACTATGGTTCATTCACATTCTTCACAACTTTGCACAACTAACCAGCAAGTGTACTGGGTCATCCAAGTAATAAACCTTACATGAGTAAGGGTCGATCCCACGGAGATTGTTGGTATGAAGCAAGCTATGATCATCTTGTAAGTCTCAGTTAGGCGGATAATAAATGGTTATGGAGTTTTCGAAAATAACAATAAATAAAGCATAAAATAAAGATAGAGTTACTTATGTAAATCATTGGTAGGACTTTAAGAAAAGTGTATAGAGATGCTTTGTCCCTGTTGAATCTCTGCTTTCATACTGCCTTCCTTCAATCCATCATACTCCTTTCCATGGCAAGTGATGAGCGGATAATTTGTACGCTTTTTGGCATTGTTTTTAGTATGTTTTTAGTAGTTTTAGTTGAGTTCTTAGTATATTTTTATTAGTTTTTAGTTAAAATTCACTTTTCTGGACTTTACTATGAGTTTGTGTGTTTTTCTGTGATTTCAGGTATTTTCTGGCTGAAATTGAGGGACCTGAGCAAAAATCTGATTCAGAGACTGAAAAGGACTGCAGATGCTGTTGGATTCTGACCTCCCTGCACTCGAAGTGGATTTTCTGGAGCTACAGAAGCCCAATTGGCGCGCTCTCAACGGCTTTGGAAAGTAGACATCCTGGGCTTTCCAGCAATATATAATAGTCCATACTTTGCCCAAGATTTGATGGCCCAAACCGGCGTTCAAAGTCACCTCAAGAAATTCCAGCGTTAAACGCCGGAACTGGCACCTAATTGGGAGTTAAACGCCCAAACTGGCACTAAAGCTGGCGTTTAACTCCAAGGAGAGTCTCTACACGAAATTTCTTCATTGCTCAGCCCAAACACACACCAAGTGGGCCCGGAAGTGGATTTTTATGTCATTTACTCATCTATGTACTAGTTTTCTATAAGTAGGACCTTTTACTATTGTATTTTCATCTTCGGACATCTAGTTCTTAGATCAGATCTTGGTTCTTCTGGTTCCCTCTTTGGGGCCGAAACCAATGATCACTTTTGTTCTTATGTATTTTCAACGGTGGAGTTTCTACACACCATAGATTAAGGTGTGGAGCTCTGCTGTACCTCGAGTCTTAATGCAATTACTATTGTTCTTCCATTCAATTCCGCTTGTTCTTTATCCAAGATATCACTTGTTCTTCAACATGATGAAGGTGATGATTGACGCTCATCATCATTCTCACCTAAGAACAAGGTGACTGACAACCATTCTTGTTCTACAAGCATCCGAGGCTTAGTGAATATCTCTTGGATTCTTCGGAATCTTCGTGGTATAGGCAGGACCTGATGGCGGCATTCAAGAGAATCCGGAAGGTCTAAACCTTGTCTGTGGTATTCTGAGTAGGATTCAATGATTGAATGACTGTGACGTGCTTCAAACCTGTAACCTACTGGGCGTTAGTGACAGACGCAAAAGAGTGATTCTATTCCGGTAGGGGAGGGAACCAAACCGGTGATTGGCAGCACTGTGACAGAGTGTGTGCATTAGCTTTCACTGCGCGGATGGGAGGTAGCTGCTGACAACAGTGAAACCCTACACGAGCTTGCCATGGAAAGGAGTAAGAAGGATTGGATGAAGACATTAGGAAAGCAGAGAGACGGAAGGGAAGGCATCTTCATACACTTGTCTGAAGCTCTTACACCAATGATGTACATAAGTATCCCTATCTTTATCTTTTATGTTATTTTCGTTCATCACCATACCCATTTGAGTCTGCCTGACTAAGATTTACAAGATGACCATAGCTTGCTTCATACCACCAATCTCCGTGGGATCGACCCTTACTCACGTAAGGTATTACTTGGACGACCTAGTGCACTTGCTGGTTAGTTGTGCGAAGTTGTAGTGATCACAATTTCGTGCACCAAGTTTTTGGCGCCGTTGCCGGGGATTGTTCTTGTGTATGGACAACTGACGGTTCATCTTGTTGCTCAGATTAGGTATTATTTTTCTTCAGAGTTCTTAAGAATGAATTCTAGTGTTTCAAGGTGATGTTCTTATCATCACCAAAGCTGATTGATCATCATCAATTTAGCTCTTGAATGCAATGTCCTGCTGAAGCTTAGCCGGCCATGTCTAATTCCTTTAGACTAAAGCTTTAGACTAACATTGCATGATTCCTGGAATTCTCATTTAGAATTTTGATACCTTTATTTTCCTTTTCACTTAATTTTCGAAAAAGCACAAAAAAAAATTAATTATAAAAATCATAAAATCCAAAAATATTTCTTGTTTGAGTCTAGAGTCTCATCTTAAGTTTAGTGTCAATTGCATGTTTCTATTCTTATTGCATTCATGCATGTGTCCTCATTGATCTTCAAGTTGTTCTTGATGATTTCCTTGTTTTGATCTTTGAATTCTATTGACTTGAGTGTTTTGTCATATGCATTCTCATTTTGTTAGTATCAGTAGTGTACAAACTGCTAAGTTTGGTGTCTTGCATGCATTGTTATTTGATTTTAGTTGCATTTCTTATTATTAAAAATCCAAAAATATTTTTAATTTGTGTCTTTTCAAGTCAATAATACAGAGAATTGAAGATTCAGAACATACTGCAGAGAAATTATACAGAAAAAGCTGGGCATTCAAAAATGCCCAGTGAAGAAGACAGACTGGCGTTTAAACGCCAGCCAGGGTGCCTGGCTGGGCGTTTAACGCCCAAAAGGGTAGTAGTTTGGGCGTTAAACGCCAGAATGTGCACCATTCTGGGCGTTTAACGCCAGGATGGCAAAGGGGGAAGATTTTGTTTTCAAAAATCAATTTTTTTCAAGTTTTCAAAGTTTTTCAAAATCAAATCTTTTTCAAATCATATCTTTTCAATCAAATGTTTTCAAAATCAATTTCTTTCCTTTTTCAAAGATACTTACTAACAATTAATGATTTGATTGAACATTTTTTGCCTTTTCTGTTGAGGAAGGTTTTATGTTTGAATCATATCTTTTCTTGTTAGGCAAGTCATTAATTTTTAAAATCAAATCTTTTTAAAATTGTTTTCAAATCATATCTTTTAAAATTGTTTTCAAATCATATCTTTTAAAATTGTTTTCAAATCATATCTTTTCAATCATATCTTTTTAAAACCATAATTTTTCAATCACATCTTTTTCAAAATAAGTTTTCAATCATATCTTTTTGATTTCTAATTTCAAATCTTTTTCAAAAATCACTTGATTCTTTTTCTATTCTTAGTTTTTGAGAATCAATTAGTGTTTTTCAAAATGTTTTCAAAATCTTTTACTTAAATTTTCGAAAATTACTTCCCTCCTTCTCACATCCTTCTACTTTTGGACTAACACTATCCCTTAATGCAAAATTCGAACTCCATCTTCTTTGATAAGTTCGAATTTTCTACTTCTGTCTTCTATTCCTCTTCTTCCTCTGACACCTCAAGGAATCTCTATACTGTGACATAGAGGATTCCATATTTTCTTGTTCTCTTCTTCTTCATATGAGCAGGAACAAAGACAAAGGCATTTTTGTTGAAGCTGACCCTGAACCTGAGAGGACCTTGAAGCGAAAGCTAAGAGAAGCTAAGGCTCAACTCTCTTTAGAGGACCTGACCGAATTCTTCAAAGAAGAAGAACACATGGCAGCCGAAAACAACAACAATGCCAACAATGCAAGGAAGGTGCTGGGTGACTTTACTGCACCTACTCCTGATTTCTATGGGAGAAGCATCTCTATCCCTGCCATTGGAGCAAACAACTTTGAGCTAAAGCCTCAATTAGTTTCTCTAATGCAACAGAATTGCAAGTTCCATGGACTTCCAATGGAAGATCCTCATCAGTTTTTAGCTGAGTTCTTGCAAATCTGTGACACAGTCAAGACTAATGGGGTTGACCCTGAGGTCTATAGACTGATGCTATTCCCTTTTGCTGTAAGAGACAGAGCTAGGACATGGTTGGACTCTCAACCTAAGGAAAGCCTGGACTCTTGGGAAAAGCTAGTCAATGCCTTCTTGGCAAAGTTCTTTCCACCACAAAGATGGAGTAAGCTTAGAGTGGAAGTCCAAACCTTCAGACAGAAGGATGGAGAATCCCTCTATGAAGCTTGGGAAAGATACAAACAATTGATCAGAAGATGTCCCTCTGACATGCATTCTGAATGGAGCATCATAGGTATTTTCTATGATGGTCTCTCTGAACTGTCCAAGATGTCTTTGGATAGCTCTGCTGGAGGATCTCTTCATCTGAAGAAGACGCCTACAGAGGCTCAAGAGCTCATTGAAATGGTTGCAAATAACCAATTCATGTACACTTCTGAAAGGAATCCTGTGAACAATGGGACAAGTCAGAAGAAAGGAGTTCTTGAGATTGACACTCTGAACGCCATTTTGGCTCAGAATAAGATATTGACTCAACAAGTCAATTTGATTTCTCAAAGTCTGTCTGGAATGCAAAATGCACCAAGCAGTACTAAGGATGCTTCATCTAAGGGAGAAGCCTATGATCCTGAGAACCCTTCAATGGAAGAGGTGAATTACCTAGGAGAACCCTATGGAAACTCCTATAATTCTTCATGGAGAAATCACCCCAATCTCTCATGGAAGAATCAAGAGAAACCTCAACAAGGTTTCAACAATAATAATGGTGGAAGAAACAGGTTTAACAATGGCAAACCTTTTCCATCATCTTCTCAGCAACAGACAGAGAATCCTAAGCAGAACTCCTCTGACTTAGCAACCATGGTCTCTGATCTAATTAAAACCACTCAAAGTTTCATGAATGAAACAAGGTCCTCCATTAGAAATCTGGAAGGACAAGTGGGACAACTGAGCAAGAAAGTTACTGAACTCCCTCCAAGTACTCTCCCAAGCAACACAGAAGAAAATCCAAAAGGAGAGTGCAAAGCCATCAATATGGCCGAATTTGGAGAGGAAGGGGAGGAAGTGAACGCCACTGAGGAAGGCCTCAATGGGCGTGCACTGACCTCCAATGAGTTCCCCAATGAGGAACCATGGGAATCTGGGACTCAAAATGAGACCATAGAGATTCCATTGGACTTACTTCTGCCTTTCATGAGCTCTGATGAGTATTCTTCCTCTGAAGAGGATGAGTATGTCACTGAAGAGCAAGTTACTAAATACCTTGGAGCAATCATGAAGCTAAATGACAAGTTATTTGGAAATGAGACTTGGGAGGATGAACCCCCTTTGCTCACCAAAGAACTGGATGACTTGTCTAGACAGAAATTACCTCAAAAGAAACAAGATCCTGGGAAGTTTTCAATACCTTGTACCATAGGCACCATGAACTTCAAGAAGGCTCTGTGTGACTTAGGGTCAAGTGTAAACCTCATGCCTCTCTCTGTAATGGAGAAGCTAGGGATCTTTGAGGTACAAGCTGCAAGAATCTCACTAGAGATGGCAGACAACTCAAGAAAACAAGCTCATGGACTTGTAGAGAATGTTTTGGTAAAAGTTGAAGACCATTACATCCCTACTGATTTCATAGTCCTAGAGACTGGGAAGTGCATGGATGAATCCATCATCCTTGGCAGACCCTTCCTAGCCACAGCAAAGGCTGTGATTGATGTTGATGGAGGTGAACTGATCATTCAAGTGAATGAAAAATCCTTGGTGTTTAAGGCTCAAGGATACCCCTCTATCACCATGGAGAGGAAGCATGAAGAGCTTCTCTCAATTCAGAGACAAACAGAGCCCCCACAGTCAAACTCTAAGTTTGGTGTTGGGAGGCCACAACCAAACTCTAAGTTTGGTGTTGAACCCCCACATTCAAACTCTAAGTTTGGTGTTGGGAGGTTTCAACATTGCTCTGATCATTTGTGAGGCTCCATGAGAGTCCTCTGTCAAGCTAATGACATTAAAGAAGCGCTTGTTGGGAGGCAACCCAATGTTTTATAATTAACTATTTCCTTTTGTTATTTTATCTTTTTTGTAGGTTGATGATCATAAGAAGTCACAAAATCCATTGAAAAAGCAAAAACAGAATGAAAAACAGGAAGAAAAACAGCACACCCTGGAGGAAGAACTCACTGGCGTTTAAACGCCAGTGAAGCTAGCAGTTGGGCGTTTAACGCCCAGTCTGGCACCATTCTGGGCGTTTAACGCCAGAAAGGGGCACCAGACTGGCGTTAAACGCCAGAAAAGGGCTAGAACCTGGCGTTAAACGCCAGAAATGGGCACCAGCCCGGCGTTTAACGCCAGAAATGGCTCAAAATGTGATTTTGAGCAACATTTGGTGCAGGGATGACTTTTCCTTGACACCTCAGGATCTGTGGACCCCACAGGACCCCCACCTACCCACCACCCTCTCTCTTCTTCTTCACCCATTCACCAATCACTTCAAACCACTTTCCATCTCCTTCTCCTCCATTCTTCTTCTTCTACCCTCTTCTTTCTTCCTTTGCTCGAGGACGAGCAAACCATTTATGTTTGGTGTGGTAAAAGCATTGCTTTTTGTTTTTCCATAACCATTTATGGCATCCAAAGCCGGTTCAACTGAGAAGGCATGACCTCAAGCCCATCACTAAGAAAAAGATGGAGCAAACAAGAGACCCCTCTCATCATGAGATCCCTGAGATACCTCAAGGGATGTACTTTCCTCCACAAGACTACTGGGAGCAAATTAACACCTCCCTAGGAAAATTAAGTTCTAACATGGGACAACTAAGGGTGGAGCACCAAGAACATGCCATCCTCCTCCATGAAATTGGAGAAGATCAAAGGATCATGAGAGAGGAGCAACAAAGACAAGGAAGAGACATTGAGGAGCTCAAGCACTCCATAGGATCTTCAAGAGAAAGAAAGAGCCGCCATCACTAAGGTGGACCCGTTCTTTAATCTCCTTGTTCTTTATTTTTCTGTTTTTCGAATTTTAGTGCTTTATGTTTATCCATGTTTGTGTCTTATGATCATTAGTGTCTTAGTGTCTATGCCTTAAAGCTGTGAATATGAATCCATCACCTTTCTTAAATGAAAACTGTTTTTATCACAAAAGAACAAGAAGTACAGGATTTCAAATTCATCTTTAAAACTAGCTTAATTAGTTTGATGTGGTGGCAACACTTTTGTTCTTTGAATGTATGCTTGAACAGTGCATA
Source organism: Arachis stenosperma (assembly GCF_014773155.1). Classification (NCBI taxonomy): domain Eukaryota; kingdom Viridiplantae; phylum Streptophyta; class Magnoliopsida; order Fabales; family Fabaceae; genus Arachis; species Arachis stenosperma. Next base: position 124,808,408 of record NC_080379.1, read on the forward strand.
TGTCTTTTGAATTTGTTGTTCATGAATGTTAAAGTTGTTGGCTCTTGAAAGAATGATGAAAAAGGAGACATGTTACTGAGGATCTGAAAAATCATAAAAATGATTCTTGAAGCAAGAAAAAGCAGTGAATACAAAAAAAAAAAAGAGAGAAAAAGAAGAAGAAAAACGAAAAAAAAAAAGGGGGGAGAAAGAGAAAAAGAAAGAAAAAGAAAGAAATAAAGTTGTGATCCAAGGCAATAAGACTGTGCTTAAGAACCCTGGACACCTCTAATTGGGGACTTTAGCAAAGCTGAGTCACAATCTGAAAAGGTTCACCCAATTATGTGTCTGTGGCATGTATGTATCCGGTGGTAATACTGGAAGACAGAGTGCTTTAGGCCACGGCCAAGACTCAATAAGTAGCTGTGTTCAAGAATCATCATACTTAACTAGGAGAATCAATAACACTATCTGGATTCTAAGTTCCTAAAGAAGCCAATCATTCTGAGTTTCAAAGGATAAAGTGAGATGCCAAAACTGTTCAGAGGCAAAAAGCTACTAGTCCCGCTCATCTAATTTGGAGCTAAGTTTCATTGATAATTTGGAGTCTATAGTATATTCTCTTCTTTTTATCTTATTTGATTTTCAGTTGCTTGGGGACAAGCAACAATTTAAGTTTGGTGTTGTGATGAGCGGATAATTTGTACGCTTTTTGGCATTGTTTTTAGTATGTTTTTAGTAGTTTTAGTTGAGTTCTTAGTATATTTTTATTAGTTTTTTAGTTAAAATTCACTTTTCTGGACTTTACTATGAGTTTGTGTGTTTTTCTGTGATTTCAGGTATTTTCTGGCTGAAATTGAGGGACCTGAGCAAAAATCTGATTCAGAGACTGAAAAGGACTGCAGATGCTGTTGGATTCTGACCTCCCTGCACTCGAAGTGGATTTTCTGGAGCTACAGAAGCCCAATTGGCGCGCTCTCAACGGCGTTGGAAAGTAGACATCCTGGGCTTTCCAGCAATATATAATAGTCCATACTTTGCCCAAGATTTGATGGCCCAAACCGGCGTTCAAAGTCACCTCAAGAAATTCAAGCGTTAAACGCCGGAACTGGCACCTAATTGGGAGTTAAACGCCCAAACTGGCACTAAAGCTGGCGTTTAACTCCAAGGAGAGTCTCTACACGAAATTTCTTCATTGCTCAGCCCAAACACACACCAAGTGGGCCCGGAAGTGGATTTTTATGTCATTTACTCATCTATGTACTAGTTTTCTATAAGTAGGACCTTTTACTATTGTATTTTCATCTTCGGACATCTAGTTCTTAGATCAGATCTTGGTTCTTCTGGTTCCCTCTTTGGGGCCGAAACCAATGATCACTTTTGTTCTTATGTATTTTCAACGGTGGAGTTTCTACACACCATAGATTAAGGTGTGGAGCTCTGCTGTACCTCGAGTCTTAATGCAATTACTATTGTTCTTCCATTCAATTCCGCTTGTTCTTTATCCAAGATATCACTTGTTCTTCAACATGATGAAGGTGATGAGTGACGCTCATCATCATTCTCACCTAAGAACAAGGTGACTGACAACCATTCTTGTTCTACAAGCATCCGAGGCTTAGTGAATATCTCTTGGATTCTTCTGAATCTTCGTGGTATAGGCAGGACCTGATGGCGGCATTCAAGAGAATCCGGAAGGTCTAAACCTTGTCTGTGGTATTCTGAGTAGGATTCAATGATTGAATGACTGTGACGTGCTTCAAACCTGTAACCTACTGGGCGTTAGTGACAGACGCAAAAGAGTGATTCTATTCCGGTAGGGGAGGGAACCAAACCGGTGATTGGCAGCACTGTGACAGAGTGTGTGCATTAGCTTTCACTGCGCGGATGGGAGGTAGCTGCTGACAACAGTGAAACCCTACACGAGCTTGCCATGGAAAGGAGTAAGAAGGATTGGATGAAGACATTAGGAAAGCAGAGAGACGGAAGGGAAGGCATCTTCATACACTTGTCTGAAGCTCTTACACCAATGATGTACATAAGTACCCCTATCTTTATCTTTTATGTTATTTTCGTTCATCACCATACCCATTTGAGTCTGCCTGACTAAGATTTACAAGATGACCATAGCTTGCTTCATACCACCAATCTCCGTGGGATCGACCCTTACTCACGTAAGGTATTACTTGGACGACCCAGTGCACTTGCTGGTTAGTTGTGCGAAGTTGTAGTGATCACAATTTCGTGCACCAGCAAGCTATATGTAGGGCATCACCATTGTCAATGGCTACATTCAATCCTCTCAGTGAAAATGGTCCAAATGCTCTGTCACATCATGGCTAATCATCCGTCGGTTCTCGATCATGTCGGAATAGAATCCATTAATTCTTTTGCGTCTGTCACCACGCCTAACAATCGTGAGTTTGAAGCTTGTCACAGTCATTCAATCCCTGAATCCTACTCGAAATATCACAGATAAGGTTTAGACTTTCCGAATTCTCAAGAATGGCTGCCAATAATTCTAGCTTATACCACGAAGATTCTGATTAAGGAATCCAAAAGATACACGCCCGATCTAAGGTAGAACGGAAGTGGTTGTCAATCACGTGTTCATAAGGATAGATAATGATGAGTGTCACGGATCATCACATCCATCAAGTTGAAGTGCAACGAATATCTTAGAACAAGAATAAGCTGAATTGAATAGAGAATAGTAGTAATTTGCATTAAAACTCGAGGTATAGCAGAGCTCCACACCCTTGATCTATGGTGTGTAGAAACTCCACCATTGAAAATACATAAGTGATAGTAGTCCAGGCATGGTCAAATGGCCAGCCCCTAAAATGTGATATGAATTCAAAAATAGGGAAAAGGACCTTTGTACAATAGTAAAAAGTCCTATTTATACTAGACTAGCTACTAGGGTTTACAGAAATAAGTCTAAGTGCAGAAATCCACTTCCAGGGCCCACTTTGGTGTGTGCTTGGGCTGAGCTTGAGCTTTACACGTGCAGAGGCTTCTCTTGGAGTTAAATGCCAAGTTGTAACGTCTGTTTGGCGTTTAACTCTGGTTTGTGACGTGTTTCTGGCGTTTTACTCTAGAATGCAGCATGGAACTGGCGTTGAACGCCAGTTTGTGTCGTTTAAGCTTGAACAAAGTATGGACCATTATATATTGTTGGAAAGCCCTGGATATCTACTTTTGAACGCCGTTGAGAGCGCGCCATTTGGAGTTCTATGGCTCCATAAAATCCATTTCGAGTGCAGGGAGGTCAGAGTCCAACAACATCAGCAGTCCTTTTCAGCCTGAATCAGATTTTTTCTCAGGTCCCTCAATTTCAGCCAGCCAATACCTGAAATCACAGAAAAACACACAAACTCATAGTAAATTCTAGAAATGTGAATTTAGCATAAAAACTAATGAAAACATCCCTAAAAGTAGCTGGATCCTACTAAAAACTACCTAAAAACAATGCCAAAAAGCGTATAAATTATCCGCTCATCACAACACCAAACTTAAATTGTTGCTTGTCCCCAAGCAATTGAAAATCGAATAGGATAAAAAGAAGAGAATATACTATAAATCTCACTTTATCCTTTGAATTTTAGAATGATTGGCATTTATAGGAACTCAGAGTTCAGATAGTGTTATTGATTCTCCTAGTTAAGTATGTTGATTCTTGAACACAGCTACTTTTATGAGTCTTGGCCGTGGCTCTAAGCACTTTGTTTTCCAGTATTACCACCGGATACATAAATGCCACAGACACATGACTGGGTGAACCTTTCAGATTGTGACTCAGCTTTGCTAAAGTCCCCAGTTAGAGGTGTCCAGAGCTTTTAAGCGCACTCTTTTTGCTTTGGATCACGACTTTAACCACTCAGTCTCAAGCTTTTCACTTGGACCTGCATGCCACAAGCACATGGTTAGGGACAGCTTGATTTAGCCGCTTAGGCCTGGATTTTATTTCCTTGGGCCCTCCTATCCATTGATGCTCAAAGCCTTGGATCCATTTTACCCTTGCTTTTTGGTTTTAAGGGCTATTGGCTTTTTCTGCTTGCTTTTTTTTTCTTTCATATTTTTTTCGCCACTTTTTTTTTTGCAAGCTTTGTTTTTCACTTCTTTTTCTTGCTTCAAGAATTAATTTTATGATTTTTCAGATCATCAATAATATTTCTCTTTTTCATTATTCTTTCAAGAGCCAACAATTTTAACATTCATAAACAACAAGATAAAAAATATGCACTATTCAAGCATTCATTCAGAAAACAAAAAGTATTGTCACCACATCAATATAATTAAACTAATTTCAAGGATAAATTCGAAACTCATGTACTTCTTGTTCTTTTGTATTAGAAACATCTTTTTCATTTAAGAGAGGTGAAGGATTCATGGAATTATTCATAGCCTTAAGACATAGTTACTAAACACTAATGATCATGTAATTAAGACTCAAAACATAAACAAATATGAAGCTTAAAACCGAAAAACTGATAAATAAGAACAAGGAAGTTAAGGAATGAGTCCACCTTAGTGATGGTGGCGTCTTCTTCTTGAAGGACCAATGATGTCCTTGAGCTCTTCTATGTCTCTTCCTTGCCTTTGTTGCTCTTCCCTCATAGCTCTTTGATCTTCTCTAATTTCATAGAGAATAATGGAGTGCTCTTGGTACTCCACCCTTAATTGGTCTATGTTATAACTCAAGTCTTCTAGAGAAGTGTTGAGTTGTTCCCAATAGTTGTTTGGAGGAAAATGCATCCCTTGAGGCATCTCAGGGATTTCTTGATGGTGAGCTTCCTCATGCGTCTCTTGAGATCCATGAGTAGGCTCTCTTGTTTGCTCCATCCTCTTCTTAGTGATGGGCTTGTCCTCTTCAATGAGGATGTCTCCTTCTATGATAACTCCAGCTGAGTAGCATAGATGGCAAATGAGATGAGGAAAAGCTAGCCTTGCTAAGGTAGAGTGCTTTTCGACTACTTTGCAGAATTCAAGAGAGATGACTTCATGAACTTCTACTTCCTCTCCAATCATGATGCTATGAGCATCATGATGGCCCAATCCACAGACACTTCGAATCGGTTGCTAGTGGGGATGATAGAGCGTTGGATGAACTCCAACCATCCTCTAGCCACAGGCTTAAGGTCCAGTCTTCTCAATTGAACCGGCTTGCCTTTAGAGTCTCTTTTCTATTGAGCTCCTTCAGCACATATGTCCATGAGGACTTGGTCCAACCTTTGATCAAAGTTGACCCTTCAAGTGTAGGAGCATGCATCTTCTTGCATCATAGGCAAGTTGAATGCCAACCTTACATTTTTTGGACTGAAATCTAAGTATTTCCCCCTAACCATTGTAAGATAATTCTTTGGATTCGGGTTCATACTTTGATCATGGTTCCTAGTGATCTATGCATTGGCATAGAACTCTTGAACCATTAAGATTCTGACTTGTTGAATGGGGTTAATCAGAACTTCCCACCCTCTTCTTTGGATCTCATGTCGGATCTCCGGATACTCATTTTTCTTGAGCATGAAAGGGACCTCGGGGATCACCTTCTTCTTGGCCACAACTTCATAGAAGTGGTCTTGATGGGCTTTTGAGTTGAATCTCTCCATCTCCCATGACTCGAAGGTGGAAGCTTTTGTCTTCCCTTTCCTCTTTTTAGAGGTTTCTCCGGCCTTGGGTGCCATCAATGGTTATGAAAAAATAAAAAAAGCTATGCTTTTACCACACCAAACTTAGAATATTGCTCGCCCTCGAGCAAGAGAAGAAAGAATAGAAGAAGAAGAAGAATAGGAAAAGGAGGAGAGGGAGAGAGAGGTGTATTCGGCCAAGGGGGAGAAGAGAGGGTTGTGTGGTGTGAAAATGAAGAAGGATGGAGGGGTTTATATAGTGGAAGGAGAGGGGGTAGGTTCGGTTATTTAGGGTAGGTTTGGGTGGGAAAGAGAATTTGAATTTAAAGATAGGTGGGGTTTATGGGGAAGAGTGGATGGATGTTAGTGGTAAAGAGGTGATGGGGAAGAGAAATTGAGGTAGGTGGGGAAGGGTGTTTGGGGAAGAGTATTATTGGATTGTGTGAAAGAAGAGCGAGGGTGAGTTGAGGTAGGTGGGGATCCTGTAGGGTCCATAGATCCTGAGGTGTCAAGGATTTATCATCCCTACACCAATTAAGCGTGTAAAATACCCTATGCATGCAATCCTGGCGTTTAACGCCAGATTGATGCTTGTTTCTGGCGTTAAACGCCAGTTCTATGCTTGTTTTGGGCGTTCAATGCCAGTCTGTAGCATGTTTCTGGCGTTGAATGCCAATTCCATGCTTGTTTTTGGCGTTTAACGCCAGCTCTCCTCAGGGTGTAATCCTGGTGTTTGAATGCCAGACTGTTGCTTGTTTCTGGCATTCAACGCCAGATTCATGCTCTGTTCTGGCGTTGAACGCCAGCTAGATGCTCCTTACTGGCGTTTAAACGCCAGTAAGCTCTTCCTCCAGGGTGTGCTATTTCCTCTGCTATTTTTGATTCTGTTTTTAATTTTAGTATTTGTTTTGTGACTCCACATGATCATGAACCTAATAAAACATAAAAGAACAATAAAAATATAGATAAATAAAAATTGGGTTGACTCCCAATAAGCGCTTCTTTAATGTCAATATCTTGACAATGGACTCTCATGGAGCCACACAAATGTTCAGAGCATGATAAGGGCCTCCCAACACCAAACTTAGAGTTTGAATGTGGGGGCTTCTCAACACCAAACTTAGACTTTGGTTGTGGCCTCCCAACACCAAACTTAGAGTTTGATTGTGGGGGTTTTGTTTGACTCTGTATTGAGAGAAGCTTATCGTGCCTCTTTTCATGTGTACAGAGGGATACCCTTGGGCTTTAAACACAAGGTAGTCCCCATTCAATTGAAGGACTAATTCTCCTTTGTTAACATCAATCACAGCTCTTGTTGTGGCTAGGAAGGGTCTTCCAAGGATGATACATTCATCCTTCTCCCTCCTAGTGTCTAGGATTATGAAATCAGTAGGGATGTAAAGGTCTTTAACCTTTACTAATACATCCTCTACCAATCCATAAGCTTGTCTTATTGACTTGTCTGCCATCTCTAATGAGAAAGTGGCAGATTGTACCTCAAAGATTCCCAGTTTCTCCATTACAGAGAGTGGCATAAGATTTATACCTGACCCCAGGTCACACAGAGCCTTCTCAAAGGTCATGGTGCCCATGGTACAGGGTATTAAGAATTTACTATGATCTTGTTTCTTTTGAGGTAAAGTTTGCTGAACCCATGTATCTACTTCACTAATGAGCAAGGGAGGTGCATCTTCCCAAGTCTCATTACCAAACAACTTGGCATTCAGCTTCATGATAGCTCCTAAATATTGAGCAACATGATCTCCAGTTACATCTTCATCTTCTTAAGAGGAAGAATAGTTCTCTGAGCTCATGAATGGCAAAAGGAGGTTCAATGGAATCTCTATGGTCTCTAGGTGAGCCTCAGATTCCTTAGATTCCTCAGTTTGGAACTCCTTATTCAGAGGACGTCCCAGGAGGTCTTCCTCACTGGGATTCACGTCCTCCCCTTCCTCTCTAGGTTCGGCCATTTTGATTATGTCGATGGCCTTGCACTCTCTTTTTGGATTTTCCTCAGTATTGCTTGGGAGAGTACTACGAGGTGTTTCAGTGATTTTCTTACTCAGTTGGCCCACTTGTGCCTCCAAATTCTTAATGGAGGACCTTGTTTCACTCATAAAACTTCAAGTGGCCTTAGACAGATCAGAGACTATATTTGCTAAGCTAGAGGGACTCTGTTCAGAATTCTCTGTCTGTTGCTGAGAAGATGATGGAAAAGGCTTGCTATTACTAAGCCTATTTCTTCCACCATTATTAAAGCCTTGTTGAGGCTTTTGTTGATCCTTCCATGAGAAATTTGGATGATTTCTCCATGAGGAATTGTAGGTGTTTCCATAAGGTTCACCCATGTAATTTACCTCTGCCATTGCAGGGTTCTTAGGATCATAAGCTTCTTCTTCAGAAGATGTCTCTTTAGTACTGTTGAATGCATTTTGCCATCCATTCAGACTTTGAGAAATCATGTTGACTTGCTGAGTCAACATTTTGTTCTGAGCCAATATGGCATTCAGAGCATCGATTTCAAGAACTCCCCTCTTCTGAGGCATCCCATTACTCACAGAATTCCTCTTAGAGGTGTACATGAATTGGTTATTTGCAACCATGTCAATGAGTTCTTGAGCTTCTGCAGGCATTTTCTTTAGGTAAATGGATCCACCTGCAGAATGGTCCAGTGACATTTTAGAGAACTCAGATAAACCATAATAGAATATATCCAAAATGATCCACTCTGAAAGCATGTCAGAAAGACACTTTTTGGTCATCTGCTTGTATTTTTCCTAAGCTTCATAGATGGATTCACCATCTTTTTGTTTGAAGGTCTGAACATCCACTCTAAGCTTGCTCAGCTTTTGAAGAGGAAAGAACTTAGCCAAGAAGGCCGTGACTAGCTTATCCCAAGAGTCCAGGCTATCCTTAGGTTGTGCGTCCAACCATGTTCTAGCTTTGTCTCTTACAGCAAAAGGGAAAAGCATGAGCCTGTAGACTTCAGCATCTACTCCATTAGTCTTAACAGTCCCACAGATCTGTAAGAACTCAGTTAAAAACTGGTAGGGATCTTCTGATGGAAGTCCATGAAACTTGTAGTTCTGTTGCATTAGAGCAACTAGTTAAGGCTTCAGCTCAAAATTGTTTGCTCCAATGGAAGGGATTGAGATGCTTCTTCCATTAAATTTGGAAGTAGGTGTAGTATAGTCACCAAGCATCCTCCTTGCATTATTATTTTCGGCTGCCATCTCCTCTTCCTTTTCGAAAATTTCTGTAAGGTTGTCTCTGGAATGTTGTAATTTAGCTTCTCTTAGTTTCCTCTTCAGAGTCCTTTCAGGTTAAGGATCTGCTTCAACAAGGATATTTTTGTCCTTGCTCCTGCTCATATGAAAAAAGAAGGGAACAGAAAATAATAATAGGGATCCTCTTTACCACAGTAGAGAGATTCCTTTATGTTAGTAGAAGAAAAAAAGAATAGAAGAAGGAAAAGAGGAAAATTCGAACTCAGAGAGGAAGAGGGGATTCGAATTTTTGGATGAAGAGAAGTGTTAGTAAATGAATAAATAAATAGAAAGAGATGAGAGAGAGAGAATTTCGAAAATTAATTTTGAAAAAAGGGTTAGTGATTTTCGAAAATTAAGAGAAGAATTAAAATTAAAATTTGAAACAACTAGTTAATTAAAAGAATTTTGAAAAAGAGGGAGGTAATTTTCGAAAATTAGAAAGAGAGAAGTAGTTAGATGGTTTTGAAAAAGATAAGAAACAAAAAAAAAGTCAATTAGTTAGTTGAAAAAGATTTGAAAATCAATTTTGAAAAGATAAGAAGTTAGAAAAGATTTTTGAAATTGATTTTGAAAAAGATATGATTGAAAAGATATGATTGAAAATATATTTTGAAAAAGTTTTGATTTTTAAAATTAAAATTAATTACTTGACTAACAAGAAACTAAAAGATATGATTCTAGAATTTAAAGATTGTTAGCATTAATTGTTAGCAAAGTTTTCGAAAATTTGAAATAAAATTAAGAAAAAGATTTTAAAAAAAATATTTTCAAATTTTCAAAAATCACAAAAAATGAAAAAAGATTTAATTTTTGAAAAAGTTTTGAAAAGATAGGATTTTTTTTTAATTGAAATCTTGACTTGACTAACAAGAAACAACTTATTTTAAAAAATTTTGACTAAGTCAACCCAAAATTTCAAATTTTATGAGAGAAATAAGGGAAAGATATTTTTTTATTTTTAAATTTTCAATGAGGAGAGAGAAAAATAACAAAAATGACTCACAACATGAAAATTATGAATCAAAACACATGATGCATGCAAGAACACTATGAATGTCAAGATGAACACCAAGAACACTTTGAATGTCAAGATGAACATCAAGTTTTATTTTTTGAAAAATTTTGAAGAAAAGAAGAACATGCAAGACACCAAACTTAGAAATTTTCAATGTTTAGACACTATGAAGGCAAAAATGCACATGAAAAACAAGAAAAGACATAAAACAAGAAAATATGAAGATCAAACAAGAAGACTTATCAAGAACAACTTGAAGATCATGAAGAACACATGCATGAATTTTCAAAACATGCAAAAGTTTTAAAAACATGCAATTGACACCAAACTTAAAAATTGACACTAGACTCAAACAAGAAACACAAAATATTTTTGGTTTTTATGATTTTATTAATTTTTTGTATTTTTTTTGAAAATAATCTTTTAAAAAAAACAAAAAAGAGAAAAAAAATTTTTGAAAAATTTTTGAAAACTTTTTGAAAAGAAAATTACCTAATCTGAGCAACAAGATGAACCGTCAATTATCCAAACTCGAACAATCCCCGGCAACGGCGCCAAAAACTTGATAGGCAAAATTGTGATTTACACTTTTTATAACTCGAACAATTCTTAGTAATGGCTCCAAAAACTTGGTGCACACTACTATGGTTCATTCACATTCTTCACAACTTTGTACAACTAACCAACAAGTGCACTAGGTCGTCCAAGTAATAAACCTTACATGAGTAAGGGTCGATCCCACGGAGATTGTTTGTATGAAGCAAGCTATGGTCATCTTATAAGTCTCAGTTAGGCGGATAATAAATGGTTATGGAGTTTTCGAAAATAACAATAAATAAAGCATAAAATAAAGATAGAATTACTTATGTAAATCATTGGTGGGACTTTCAGATAAGTGTATGGAGATGCTTTGTCCCTGTTGAATCTCTGCTTTCCTACTGCCTTCCTTCAATCCTTCATACTCCTTTCCATGGCAAGTTGTATGTAGGGCATCACTGTTGTCAATGTCTACATTCCATCCTCTCAGTGAAAATAGTCCAAATGCTCTGTCACAGCTCGGCTAATCATCTGTCGGTTCTCGATCATGTCGGAATAGAATCCATTGATTCTTTTGCGTCTGTCACCACGCCCAACAATCGTGAGTTTGAAGCTCGTCACAGTCATTTAATCCCTGAATCCTACTCGGAATACCATAGATAAGGTTTAGACTTTTCGGATTCTCAAGAATGGCCGCCAATAATTCTAGCTTATACCACGAAGATTCTGATTAAGGAATCCAAGAGATACACGCCCGATCTAAGGTAGAATGGAAGTGGTTGTCAATCACGCGTTCATAAAGATAGATGATGATGAGTGTCACGGATCATCACATCCATCAGGTTGAAGTGCAACGAATATCTTAGAACAAGAATAAGCTGAATTGAAAAGAGAATAGTAGTAATTTGCATTAAAACTCGAGGTACAACAGAGCTCTACACCCTTAATCTATGGTGTGTAGAAACTCTACCATTGAAAATACATAAGTGATAGTGGTCCAGGCATGGCCGAATGGCCAGCCCCCAAAATGTGATATGAATTCGAAAATAGGGAAAAGAACCTTTGTACAATAGTAAAAAGTCCTATTTATACTAGACTAGCTACTAGGGTTTACAGAAATAAGTCTAAGTGCAGAAATCCACTTCCGGGGCCTACTTTGGTGTGTGCTTGGTGATGACATGTCATCATATACCCATTTTCTATGCTTTTTCATACAAGAAATTGATGATTTGTGCTTAAATATTGAATGCTTTTTGTACTTAAATGATATATTTTCTTGATATGTTAATTTTATAAATCTTGTAGGAAATAAGAAGAAAAAGAAGCAAAGAAGCACAAAAAAGGAGAAAAAAAGAGCTTTGGGGTACACTTTGAAGTTGGGGTACACTTTGGAGCCTTAGGCCACGCTTTTAAAAGCGTGGCCCATGACCAAATCAAGGAAGGAAGCAGCCAGCACGATTCTGCCCTGCCCTTGCCAAGGGCAGGATCGTGATGCACATTAAGGATTGGAAGCAAAATTTTCGCTAAGTTAAAATCTGGGCGCTCACAGCATGACCATGCCTCCTTCAAATGGCTATAACTTGAGCTACAGACGTCCAATTGATGTGCTTCCAGTTGCGTTGGAAAGCTGACATTCAGAGCTTTCCAACGATATATAGCAATCCATATTTGGCGTACAATTGAGGCAGGAACGAGAGGCATCTTTAAGGGCCAAAAATAAGCAAAAATACACCAAAATGCTTCCATCAAGGCTCGAAGAGGGAGACACAAGGAAACAAAGTGGCGCTCAATTTTCTGCCCTGCCCTCTTGGAGAGCAGGGCAATGTCGTGTTTTTCTTCAAGAAAATTCAAGGAAAAATTGCAACAACTTCCTCCACCAAGTTTCGAACACAAGACCTCTAGGAAGTAAAGGCTTAGGCTTGGCACACACAAGGAGAGCATCATGGCACGGTCAAGGAAGTGGTGCGCGCACAAGACACACCAAGGCAACATTGCCCTGCCCTCCACAAGGGCAGGGCAGCATCCTTGCGCACCAACAAGCATCATACGCACCAAGGAAAATTCTGCCGCGCCAAGCTCGCTCCTGGCCGCACCAAAAGCACGCACCATGCATCAATTTTCTGCCCTGCCCTCCACAAGGGCAGGGCAGCCTCCTGGGAGCATCATGGGCAAAAATCTCATTTAAATTCAATTCCTCTCCAAATTGAATCAAGGCCAAGCAAACCCATTTCTCCTCAAATCCAAAGCAAGCAAAGCCCACTCAACATGACTCAAAGGCACATGGATCAATTAGATTAGGATTTTTATTTGTTTTAATTTCATTTTCAATTTTACTTTGTAAAGCCTATATAAAGGCATCATTTCCATCTTTGAAAGGAGGCCGGCTCCATTAGGATAGATAGCTCTCTCCTTTAGTTTTCTTATCTGTTTTGAATCTTGAGTGAGATTGGAGGAATTCTGTTTCATTCCATCTTAAGATCTCTTGTTTACTTTTTCTGCATAATTGAAATTCACATACTGCTTCATCTTCTCTTTTAATTCTGCATTCATTTATCTTCTTTCCTTCTGTAATTGTTCTTGGTTGGATCAAGGAAGGAATTGAGATTTAGACTTGTTCTCTAGTCTCTTTGATTTCCTGAGATCCTCACTTGTCTTTTTAGATTTCATATTTGAATTGAGCTTTCTTGCTGATTTACTTTTCTGCTGTTATTTCATCTGCATTTTACCTTTCTGTTCCTATTGCTTCCAATTTAATTTTAAGCAATTTAATCTCCCTGCAATTGTTCTACGCTTTGCTTTACTGCTCTCTTAATTTCCAGCACCCAACCCCCCTTTACTTTTCATGCAATTTACTTTTCTTGCAATTTAAGATTAAGCTATTTTACTTTCTTTCTTTAAGTTACTTACAATTTACTTTCTGCACTTTAATTTTCCTTGCTATTTACTTTCTGTTGGCTACACTTCATCCAAATTCACTTCAATGTTAGCTTGACTAAACTAATCACCCACTAAAATTGCTTGATCCATCAATCCCTGTGGGATCGACCTCACTCTTGTGAGTTATTATTACTTGATGCGACCCGGTACACTTGCCGGTTGGATTTGTGTGTTGGAAATTCATTTTTCCACAAAAACACCATCAAGTTTTTGGCGCCGTTGCCGGGGATTGATTAGATCAACAATGATTAAGTGGGTGAGAAGTCTAGATCAAGCATTTTCTTTTTTTTTTGTTCTCTGTTTTAAAGTGAAACCAAGGTGTTTGAGTTTTTGCCTCACTAAGAAATTCTCATCTCTGATATGAGTAATTTCAATTTTCCTTGGTGTTATGTTTTCCAAAATTTAAATGGAGTTCAACTCATCTTATGATCAAACAAATTTTATGGGATATTACCCACCATCACCAATCTCTAATGGTGGTTGGGAATATCACCAAGAATTAATAGATTCTGAGCACTCCAATCCATGGAGAATTGCTTCAGAGACACAAGATGAGCAAGAGAATCATATGGGACACTTCGCAGAGACACAATATGATCCAGATTTTGATGAGTCTAACAACTACTCATATTGTGACTGGGAAAGTCAAAATCAAAGAAATCTTAGCAATCCATACTGTGATGAGTTCAACAATTCTTCAAATTGTGATTCAGAGGATTTCCTTCAAAAGTCCAGAGAATTTTTTGAAAGACAAGAACAATCCTGGAAATGGCAAGAAGCTCTCTTCAAAAAATTAAATGGAGACTTAGAGAACATAGAGAAACACTCAGAACCACTAAGTAAGAAGAATGAAGACCACTTGGTGGATGTGAAGGAGAAAGCGGAAGAGCAAGACGAGGATGCTACTGCATCAAGTGATCTTTCAATGAAGAATGAGGTGGTTGAAAATGGAACTGCACTTGAGATGAAAAGGGAACATGAACATTCACAACCCTCACAAACCTCTCTTGAATCTGTGATCAAAAAATATGAAGAGGAGATGAAGAAATCTTGGGAAGAACAACAAACCTCCTCCATAAAAGAATTATTAAGTCAAATGTTGGGTGCAAAGGAGGAAGTGGAGGAGCAAGAAAGTGAGGAAGTCATTCCAAACTCAAGTGAAGCAGAGAAGTGTAAAGAGGAAAAGCTCATTGAACCATCACTGCAAGGAACTCTTGATGAAGACAAAACTCCAACAATTACACAACCACCAAGACTTGGACTCAAGGAAGTGAAGGCAATTGACAAGAACACCAATTCTGTCCCTAATCAGCAAGCAAATCAATCAAGACATTTGCAAAAGAAAGCTTGCTGAGGAAAGGCCAAGACAAGGGACAGTAGCTGCATCTTCTCCCCCCTTGAGGTCATTCCTCTAACCAATTGGAAGAAGAGGAAGAAAGTGAAGAACAACATGTCAAGCTAATGACACTAAAAGAGCACTTGTTGGGAGGTAACCCAACCGTAGGTACCATTTCTTTCTATGCTTTGTTTAAATTTAATAAATTGGCATATGGTTACATTCTAAGTTTGGTGTTGCCTTGCAACAAATTGTTTTCAATCTTTTGGATGATTGCATCAAATCAAAAATGAAAGTGACACACCAAGATTCTAAGTTTGGTGTGCCACTTATTTTCTATGCAATTCATTCAAGCAACACTACTGTTGCATAATCATAATGCTTCTGCAATTTTATTTTTCTCTTTCGGTTTAACATTTCAGTTTCCTTTTTTGTTTTATTCATTTACTTGTTTTAATGCTTTCTTTGTTAACTGTGTTTGTTAATACATCACCAAAAGACCTTTATTCATGACAAGATTCTTGGCTTGGTGATTATATTTAACATACAACGGTTTCATTTAGTCTTTTTCAAATAAAATGGACATAGGATTGCATTCTAAGTTTGGTGTTGCTATGCAACACAAATTGTTTCCACTCTTTACGGGATACGTGCATTAATTCCAAGTGAAAGTGTCACACTAAGTTTGGTGTGCCACTTATCTTTTATGCAATGTATCATGCACACCATCTTATGTTTGCAATCACAATGTTTTTATTTCTCTGTGCCTTGAGGTTACTCTTAATCTTGCTTGCCTAAACACATATGCTACTGACATCCTTTTGTGTGAGACATTCATGATCCATTTTAGACCCCACCACCATTGTTCTAATTGTTGCTTGAGGAAGAGCAAGCATTCTAATTTGGTATGGGAAGGAGAAGAATGGGAGGAAAATGACAACAATAGAGAAGATGGATTACAAGGTTATAAAGTTCCTTTTCCTCTCATTTGTTTCTAGCACTTTAAATTGCATGATTGTCATATTATCTTCTTTGTATGCATGTGTGGTATGAATAAGCATAGCCTAAATTTTGATTTGAAATATGTTGTTGTGACATTATGACTACCAACTTGAGTTTTGTGAATTCAAAAGCAAAAAAAGCATCATGATCATAAACAAACAAGGAATTAAAGAAGAATTTAGCATGTGCATACAAGTATTGGAAAGCTAGTATGATTGATTGTTGCTCAATTGCATTGGATTTTATTAATTGAAGTTTCATCTAGTACATTTTGTGAAATCTTTTGAAATCATGAAAACCTTGAAGAAGCAAATACAATTAAAGCAAGAAAAGAAAAAGGGAAAGAATGAGAAAGTGAAGGCTCTGAGTACCAATGGCAATTTATTTGCTAAGGCTTGTGTGTTTATGTATCAAGCCAAATGCTTGAAAACAAAACACTTAGAATCAAGGCTAGGCTCAAGTGCAAAAGCACTCCCTCAAAGCTCAAGGCTCTGGCATCAATGATTAGAGAGTCAAGAAAAGAAAAGAAAAAAATGAGCTTAATGAAGTCTCTAATTAAATGCTTGTGGTGCTTATGTATCAAGTGGTAATACTTGAAAACAAAGCATTTAGAAGTCGTAGCTTTGTTATTAACTCATGGGGCAAAGCACCCAAAAGGAGAAAAAAAAAATCAAAAGCTTGTTCAAGGAAGAATTATAAGAAAAAGATTTCATAAAATAAGCTAGATAGAAGCATCAATCATTTTACATCTCTTTTGTAATTGTAGCATGTATAGAAAACTAGCTTGCCATGAACATTGAGTTGCTATCTTCTTACCTTGGATTGTCAATCTTTATTGCATGATTCTTTTTGCTGGGGACAAGCAAGATTTAAGTTGGTGTTGTGATGACATGTCATCATATACCCATTTTCTTGCTTTTTCATACAAGAAATTGATGATTTGTGCTTAAATATTGAATGCTTTTTGTACTTAAATGATATATTTCTTATATGTTAATTTTATAAATCTTGTAGGAAATAAGAAGAAAAAGAAGCAAAGAAGCACAAAAAGGAGAAAAAAAAGAGCTTTGGGGTACACTTTGAAGTTGGGGTACACTTTGGAGCCTTAGGCCACGCTTTTAAAAGCGGGCCCATGACCAAATCAAGGAAGGAGCAGCCAGCACGATTCTGCCCTGCCCTGCCAAGGGCAGGATCGTGATGCACATTAAGGATTGGAAGCATTGAGGCAGGAACGAGAGGCATCTTTAAGGGCCAAAAATAAGCAAAAATACACCAAAATGCTTCCACAAGGCTCGAAGAGGGAGACACAAGGAAACAAAGTGGCGCTCAATTTTCTGCCCTGCCCTCTTGGAGAGCAGGGCAAGTCGTGTTTCTTCAAGAACATTCAAGGAAAAATTGCAACAACTTCTCCACCAAGTTTCGAACACAAGACCTAGGAAGTAAAGGCTTAGGCTTGGCACACACAAGGAGAGCATGGCACGGTCAAGGAAGTGGTGCGCGCACAAGACACACCAAGGCAACATTGCCCTGCCCTCCACAAGGGCAGGGCAGCATGGGCAGCATCCTTGCGCACCAAAAGCATCATACGCACCAAGGAAAATTCTGCCGCGCCAAGCTCGCTCCTGGCCGCACCAAAAGCACGCACCATGCATCAATTTTCTGCCCTGCCCTCCACAAGGGCAGGGCAGCCTCCTGGGAGCATCATGGGCAAAAATCTCATTTAAATTCAATTCCTCTCCAATTGAATCAAGGCCAAGCAAAAATTGAATCAAGGCCAAGCAAACCCATTTCTCCTCAATCCAAAGCAAGCAAAGCCCACTCAACATGACTCAAAGGCACATGGATCAATTAGATTAGGATTTTATTTTGTTTTAATTTCATTTTCAATTTTACTTTGTAAAGCCTATAAAGGCATCATTTCCATCTTTGAAAGGAGGCCGGCTCCATTAGGAATAGATAGCTCTCTCCTTTAGTTTTCTTATCTGTTTTGAATCTTGAGTGAGATTGGAGGAATTCTGTTTCATTCTCATCTTAAGATCTCTTGTTTACTTTTCTGCATAATTGAAATTCACATACTGCTTCATCTTCTCTTTTAATTCTGCAATTCATTTATCTTCTTTCCTTCTGCAATTGTTCTTGGTTGGATCAAGGAAGGAATTGAGATCTAGACTTGTTCTCTAGTCTCTTTGATTTCCTGAGATCCTCACTTGTCTTTTAGATTTCATATTTGAATTGAGCTTTCTTGCTGATTACTTTTCTGCTGTTATTTCATCTGCATTTTTACCTTTCTGTTCCTATTGCTTCCAATTTAATTTTAAGCAATTTAATCTCCCTGCAATTGTTCTACGCTTTGCTTTACTGCTCTCTTTAATTTCCAGCACCCAACCCCCCTTTACTTTTCATGCAATTTACTTTTCTTGCAATTTAAGATTAAGCTATTTTACTTTCTTGTTCTTTAAGTTACTTACAATTTTACTTTCTGCACTTTAATTTTCCTTGCTATTTACTTTCTGTTGGCTACACTTCATCCAAATTCACTTCAATGTTAGCTTGACTAAACTAATCACCCACTAAAATTGCTTGATCCATCAATCCCTGTGGGATCGACCTCACTCTTGTGAGTTATTATTACTTGATGCGACCCGGTACACTTGCCGGTTGGATTTGTGTGTTGGAAATTCATTTTTCCACAAAAACACCATCACTTGGGCTGAGCTTGACTTTACACGTTCAGAGGCTTCTCTTGGAGTTAAATGCCAAGTTGTAACGTCTGTTTGGCATTTAACTCTGGTTTGTGACTTGTTTCTGGCATTTTACTCCAGAATGCAGCATGGAACTAGCATTGAACGCTAGTTTGTGTCGTCTAAGCTCGAGCAAAGTATGAACCATTATATATTTCTGGAAAGCCCTGAATATCTACTTTCCAACGCCGTTGAGATCGCGTCATTTGGATTTCTGTAGCTCCGAAAAATTTATTTTGAGTGCAAGGAGGTCAGAATCCAACAACATCAGCAGTCCTTTTTCAGCCTGAATCAGATTTTTGCTCAGGTCCCTCAATTTCAGCCAGAAAATACCTGAAATCACAGAAAAACACACAAACTCATAGTAAAGTCCAGAAATGTGAATTTAGGGTGGGGCGATGTTGAAGTTAGCATGCTTCTGACATGGTGGATATGTCTTAACGAATTCGTTGACTTCTGTTAGTAAAGTCGGCCAAAAGAATCCGGCTCGGAGTACTTTTCTAGCAAGAGCTCGTGCTCCGAGGTGATTGCCACATGTGCCACTTTTGTGTTAGAGGCCGGCACACATTTTAGTAGGGGTGTCAAAATCCCTCTCTTATATAGGATGTTGTTTATGATAATGTAATATTGTGCCTCCCGCTTTAGCCTTTTTGCCTCCTTCTTATCCTTAGGGAGTATCTCTGATTTGAGGTAGCTGATTATGGGAGTTATCCAATCTTGATCCTGACCTGATATGGCTAGTATTTTTTCTTCTTCTAAGATTGATGGCTTCTACAGAATTTCCTGGATGAGGCTCCTATTGTTGCCTCCTGGTTTGGTGTTGGCTAATTTTGAGAGTGTGTCAGCTCGAGCATTCTGTTCCCGAGGTATATGTTGGATCTCGCATTCCTGGAATTGTCCGAGTTGTTCCCTGGTTTTGTCCAGGTACTTTTTCATAGCAGGATCTTTGGCTTGGTAGGTCCCTGCTATTTGTGAGGTGACAACCTGTGAATCGCTAAAAATGACAAGTTTTTAGGCTCCGACTTCTTTAGCCAGCTTCAAACCAGCCAATAGTGCCTCATACTCGGCCTGATTATTGGAAGCAGGAAACTCGAATTTTAGGGAGAGTTCGATTTGGGTCCCCTGGTTACTTTCTATTATTACTCCTACTCCACTCCCAGTTTTATTTAAAGAGCCGTCTACATATAGATTCCAATTTGTAGGGATTTCTGGGGTGTCAGTGTACTCTGTAATGAAGTCGGCCAAATACTGTAATTTGATGGTTGTCCTAGCTTCTTATTGAAGATCGAATTTGGACAACTCGACTGCCCACTGTAGGATTCTCCCTGCTAAAGCTGTTTTCTGCAAAATACCTTTCATGGGCTGGTTGGTCCGAACTTTGATGGTGTGAGCCTGGAAGTATGGGCGAAGTCGTCGAGAGGTTAATATGAGAGCGTATGTGAGCTTTTCTAACTTTTGATAGTTTAGTTCGGACCCTTGTAGTGGTTTATGATAAAGTATATAGGTTGTTGTCCACTTTCGTCCTCTCTGACTAGTGCGGAGGCTACTGCCCGACTTCCTACTGCGAGGTATAATATAACTGTTTTTCCTTCCCTTGGTCGGGTAAGAATGGGTGGTCGTCCCAGGAATCTTTTGAAATCCTGGAAAGCTTGTTCGCACTCAGCTGTCTATTCAAACCTCTTTCCTTTCCTTAGTGTGGCGTAGAAGGGGAGAGATTTTATGGCTAATCCGGGTAGAAATCTGGATAAGACTGCTAGTCGCCCGTTGAGCTGTTGCACTCATTTTGACACAGGTCGGGCTCTTCATGTCGAATATGGCCTGGCACTTGTCTGGGTTTGCTTTGATTCCTCTTTGTGTGAGCATGAAACCCAAGAATTTGCCAGCTTCTACTGCGAAGGTGCATTTTGTAGGGTTAAGTCGCATGCCATGTTTTCTTATGGTATTGAATACATGGGCGAAGTCGGACAGTAATGACTATTCACTTTGTGTTTTTACTAACATGTCGTCCATATATACCTCCATGAGTTTCCCGATATGATCTGCAAAGACCTTGTTCATTAATCTTTAATAGGTGGCTCCTGCATTCTTGAGTCCGAATGGCATGACGACGTAACAGTAGTTTGCTTTTGGGGTTAAGAATGATGTTTTTTCTTGATCAGGTGGGTACATCAGGATTTGATTGTATCCTGAGTAAGCGTCCATAAACGAGAGGTATTTGTATCCGGAGGAGGCATCTACCAGAGAGTCAATACTTGGGAATGGATAGGTATCTTTTGGGCACGCTTTGTTGAGATCGGTGTAATCCGTGCACATCCGCCACTTCCAATTTGATTTTTTCACCAAGACGACGTTGGCTAGCCATAGTGGGTACTTGACTTCTCTTATGAATCCTGCCTCTAGTAGAGCTTGTACCTGTTCCTCCACAGCTTGGGATCTTTCTGGTTCGAGCTTTCTGCGCCTCTACTGTACTGGCCGAGATCCTACTGCCAGCTTGTGGCACATTAGCTTTGGGTCTATGCCCGGCATGTCTGTGGCCGTCCATGTGAAGAGGTCGACATTATCTTTTAGAAACTGTATGAGGGACTCTTTTATACTTCCTTTTAGGATTGCGCCAATATTGGTTGTTTTATCTGGGACATCTCCGATCTAGACTTTTTCTGTCTCGCCTTCAGGGTGTGGACAAAGTTCATCCCAACCTCGAACTACCCCGAGTTCGATGGTGTGGATTTCTTCTCCTTTGCCTCTGAGGTTCAGGCTTTCATTGTAACAGCGGCGTGCTGCTTTTTGGTCTCCTTTTATCATAGTGATCCCTTCTGCAGTTGGGAACTTCATGCATAGATGTGGAGTCGAGACTACCGCGGCGAGCTGATTTAGTGTTGTCTGTCCTATCAGGGCATTGTGGCTGAACTCTTTCCCAAAGGTTGGATTGGAGTGTCTCCTTGTCCGAATAAACTGTTCGGATATGCTATGAGCTATTTTTCCTCTAGGCCGAGTTTGTCGAAGGCAATTTTGAATAAGATGTCAGCCGAGCTTCCTTGGTCCACCAATGTGCGGTGGAGATTAGCGTTGGCCAATATGATAGTGAATACCATGGGATCATCATGTCCCGAGATGACACCAGTTGCGTCCTCTTTCGTGAAAGTAATAGTAGGGAGGTCGGGTGCTCCTTCTCCTCCCTCGACGTGATATACTTCTTTGAGGTGTCTTTTGCGAGATGATTTGGAGATTCCTCCCCCCGTAAATCCACCATGCATCATGTGGACATGTCTCTCTCGGGGTGCGAGGTGGTCGTTCAGTTCGTCCGACCTCTTCATCCCATCTTCTTTTCCTACGCTCATCTGTCTTGCTGGCTAAGTGCCGATCTAGTCCCCCTTCTCTTACCAATTTTCGATGGTATTCACAGTATTTCGTCAAATTTCCTCCTCCTTTTTTGCTTTAAGTGGGCGAGGTGGTGGGATCTTCTCAGTGTGGCATACTTCTCGATACACTTCCACAAGAGACACCCAGAGAGGGGTGTAATTGTGGTATTTCTTAATCTTTTCTCCATGCTGATCTTCTTTTTTCTTGGACTCTTTATCCTTATCTCGGGAGGAGTAAAATGATCCAGGTTTTGAGGTCTCTCCTAGTCAAGAGTTTTCCTCCATGTTGATCTACTTCTCTGCTCATTCTTGTACCTCATTCAGAGATGTGGGATGTTTCTTTGATATGGAGTGACTAAAAGGTCCCTTACGTAGGCCATTGATGAGACCCAAAATGGCTGCTTTAGTTGGCAGACTTTGTATGTCCAGACATACTTTGTTGAATCTTTCCATGTAGTTGCGAAGACTTTCCCGATCTCCTTACTTGATCCCTAATAGGCTTGGGGCGTGTTTGGTTTTGTCCTTCTGGATGGAGAATCTGGCAAGAAATTTTCCAGCTAAGTCGTCAAAGCTTGCGATGGACCTTGGGGGTAGATTGTCGAACCATTTAATTGCTGTCTTTGTTAAGGTAGTTGGGAAGGCTTTGTATCAAATTGCATCTGAGGCATCGGTGAGATACATTCTGCTTCTAAAATTGCTGAGATGATGGCTTGGATCTGTCGTACCATCGTACGGGGTCATGTCGGGAGCTTTGAAGTCCTTTGGGACTTTGGCTTTCATAATCTCTTTGGTGAATGCATCTTGATCTTTGCGGGGGTTATCTTCATGACTGGATCGAGTATTCCTGTTTTTTAGGTTGGCTTCGAGCTTTAAGAGCTTGTCTTCTAACTCTTTAGGTCGCCTAGTTTCCCTTCGAAGATCCTTCTCGGCCTCTCGTTGATGCTCAGCCTCTTTTTCGAGTTATTTAAGACGATCTTGTTGAGCTTGAAGTGCCTCAAGGATTTCTGCATTTTGTGGATTCTTATCTTTGTTTGGTTGAGGAGTATCCTTTGGTGTGGTGTTTGTGTTTTTATGCGGTGTCATATTCTCTAGATCAATGTTGTGATCATTGTCAAGGTTGTCCGCCATGGTGATGGGATGACTTCCGGGTCCCCGACAACGGCACCAATGTTCTGAGGGTTACCTGAAACTGTAGGTCGATCTCGGATGAGATCTTCTATACTGGTCGGTGTAGTGTGTCTGACATGATGGTGGTGGCCAGAGCCGCCGTGTCCGACTTGTTGGACTGGAGGGTCGTGCTGATCATTCGTCACCGGAGGGTGGTGGTGCCTGCAAGGGACTCTGATGCCTAAGTTAGCAAGGGTATTGAGCACGTTTTTTGTAGAATCAGAGTATGAGTTATACTTGGGTGCTCCAGTGTATTTATAATGTTGTAGAGTGACTTTTTCTGGGATAAGATAGTTGTCTTATCTTATCCTTTGAGTGGAGTTATCTTATCTTTAAGGGAACCGCCCTTATCTTTCTAGGCTCGGGATGCCTTTAGATTTGGGTCGCGTTCCTCTGTTTCGGCCTACTTAGGCCTTTGTAGCATTTTGGCCGAGCTCTTTGAGAAGAAGTTGGATAATCCTGACCTGAAGAGGTCGATCGACTTGCCGTCAATTAGCCCGGGTCATATAGCTCGACCCAAGGCATGAACAAGCTCTATCCTTCACAATTCTCTAAATCAACACTATTCGGGAGGAATTGAGGCTTTAAGAATTTGTGTGGCTTATGGATAAGAGAATGTGCTCTAACTCTTCTCGTGACAATTAGACCAAGGAATTGACATGATTGATTGTGATTAGAGAGATTGGATTCCCAAGGAATTGGGATCCTATCAATTTTAATCCGCCATAGATCTACTCATGATTGAGAAAGGAGTTAAGACTCAATTGATTCATGATGGATTATGATATCTCCAATCCCTAATGAATCACTTTCTTTGAATTTCTCTATTTTAGATCTCTCTGATTTCACTTTAATTTATAATTGTTCATTGCTATTGAGTCCCAGTAACCAATTCTCTTTATTATTCATGCAATTTAGATTCTACAATTTTTCTTTCTTGCACTCTATAATTCAGTTATTTACATTTCTTGCAGTTTAAGATTCAGCCCTTTTAATTTCTTGCTCTTTAAGTTTCAGCAATTTAAGTTTCTTGCCATTTAAGTTTCAGTCATTTTACATTCTGCACTTTAGATTTCTTGTAGTTTATTTTCTGTTGATCAAATTTCACTCAATCCATCAATTCGCTTGACTAGATAAATCACCAAACAAAAATTGTTTGATCCATCAATCACTGTGGGATCGACCCCACTCTGGTGAGTTTTACTACTTGATGCGACCCAGTACACTTGCCGATTAGTTTGTGCGGAATTCATTTTTCCGTCATCACGTACACGTCCATCACGCTTACGCGTGGAATGAAGAAAAGGATATCGACGCGTATGCGTCGGTCACGTGTACGCGTGAGGGCTTTTCGTGCCCAGCGCACAGTACCTGCATGGTTCCAGCACAACTCTCTGTTTTGGAACCATGCAGCAGCACCCTCCCCGCACCCCAAATTCACAATTCAGGATTTTAGGGTGACGCGTACGCGTGGTTCACGTGTACACGTGGGGGGCTCTCTTTTTTTTTAAAGAAACATTCAATAAAACAGGGCACTTACATCTACTATTTACAATTCGAAACCAACCAAGATTCAAATCTAATAAAAAATCTTTAAGTTTTTGAAATCTTTTTCAAAGGCAATTCAACTAAAACTTGCAATTCAAAGAAGATACAATTTAAAACACTAATCTAATTTAAAACGTAAATCTAACAAACAATCTAGAAACCAAAGCAATATATACAAGAGAATAGAGAGAAGAAAAGTACCTAACAATGACAATTTAATTCATTCATTGGTTATATATACAAAAGAGTGGAAAGAATTTACCATGGTGGGGTGTCTCCCACCTAGCACTTTTATTTATTGTCCTTAAGTTGGACAATTGATGGGGTCCTTCCTATGGTGGCTTATGCTTGAACTCCTCCTTGAATCCCCACCAATGTTTGCATTTCCAATAGCCTCTGGGATCCCAAATTATGTGCACCACTCTTCCAAGAAATCTCAAGCAAATAGTACCCCAAGATTGATGACTGTTGATGTATATTCCGGGTTCTCATATCTTATTTGTTAACACCCTTTCTCCTTGATCTTCATGCTTTCAATTGGGTGATAATCTTCTTGAATTCTCCTTATGACTCCTAATCCTCATCCCAATTCTATTTGTCAACACTCCACTTTTGAATCCCAAAGTCTGAGCTTCTTTCCACCATGCGCCTTGATTCTAGTTGCCAACTAATATCCAACTTTGTTCTACTTTCTAATCCACAAATAGCTCGAAGTTGACCATCTGTTTCTAATAAAGCATATTGATATGGGCCAAGAAAAATAAAGGATGAGATGATTACCCACCCAATTTGTAATTTGGATGGTGAGTTATGATGATCGGAATTCATTCCCCATAAAAAAATCATGAATCCGTTCTTTTGGCAAGCGCACCAAAATTGTCGTCAAGTAATAACCCATAGTGGAGTGGGATCATATCTATAGAGATTGGTAGATTTAAGAAATTTTAATTAATGGGCAAATTAGTCAAGCTAAGTAATATAAAATGTGATTGCAGAAATGTAAATAAGCAAGAATGTAAATGACTCAAAGGCAAAGAGAAGCAGTAAAGTGCGGAAAAGAAAATAACAAGAATGTAAATTGCAGAAACATAAATGACTTAATTGTAAATGGGAATAAGGATTAACAGAATGTAAAGAAAGCTATAAAGAATGGGGAAGATAAGAATAGGGGAAATTCATTGAGATCAGGAGATGTTGTTCTCTTTGGATTAAATTCAGTTCATCTCATCTTCAATCATGCAACTCATTGACCTCTTGGCAACAATGATTGATTGAGCCCTAATCCCTTGGTGACTCAATCTTTCAAATCTTGATAATCTACCAATTCCTTGGTCTAATTGCTCATGAATAGAGATATGCTTGGTCTCTGATTATACCACACATCATCATAGGTCCAAGTAGTGGGTGAATTATATGTCACCATATCCAATCACCAAAACCCATATTCTACTCAAGTGTGAGAAGGGATTTCAAGCATGGTTTCATGTTTCCTCTTCTAAGGTTCCCATGAAACCCATTTTTCATTTAGCCTCTTTCCCAAGATGATTGAACACTAACATTAAAACAAAATTCCTTCTAAAAAATCAAAGAGAAGATGAATAGAGGAAAAAATTCAATATCATTAATCCATCAAGTACAATAGAGCTCCCTCCCTCAATGAGAGGGAATTTAGCTACTCATAGCTTAAGAGAAAAGTACAAGAGATGGAAGAGATTATGTGAAAAGTAAACCTAAATATGCTTCAACAAAACTCCTACTCAACAACCCCTCTCTCAGTACTTTCAGGGGTTATTTATACTATTCGTAGCACTAGAATAAATAAAATACAAAAGAAAAAAGAAAATTACAACTGGAGGGACAGAGAAACTCCAAAAACGTGACTTTCTAGGCGTAGCGTGTAACTGGTGCTTGAGTGGCGTGCCACGCCTAGCCACTAATTTGGCTTAGCGCGCCACACCCAGCTCCCCAAGTGGCATGCCCCATGTGCTAAACTCCCTGGCGTGCCATGCCTTCGAGCCCAAGCGGCATGCCCAGGCCTTTTTCTTCTTCTTTTCCTCTCTGGAAAGTTGAACTGGCGTGGCACGCCGAGGATCTGGCGTGCCATGCTCTTTGTATGTGCTTCACTTTCTTCTTTGGAAAATAGAACTGGCGTGCCACTCCCAGTGTATGGCGTGCCACGCCCAGCGTTTTTGCCATGCTCTAGTAGCTGGCGTGCCACGCCTAGGTCTTCAAGTGGCACACCCAGATGAACATTGAGAGATGGCGTGCCAAGCCTTCGACCTCAAGTGGCACGCCCAGCTTTTCCTGGCCTCCTCTAGTGTTGGCGTGCCACGCCTGGGTCTTCAAGTGGCACGCCCAAGTGACGATGAGAGCTTGGCGTGCCACGCCTTCAACACCAAGTGGCACGCCCATGTTTGCTTTGATCTTCTCTTGTGTTGGCGTGCCACGCCTGGGTCTTCAAGTGGCACGCCCAACTGAGGATGAGAGCTTGGCGTGCCACTCCTTCGACACCAAGTGGCACGTCCAAGTGCCTGGACCTTCAACCTCTTCTCTGGAAACTTGTACTGGCGTGCCATGCCCATAGTGAAGGATTCTTCACCTTTCTGGAAAATATAATTGGCGTGCCACGCCCAGGGTCTGGCGTGCCACGCCCATTATTCCTCTTTCTTCCAGTAGTTGGCGTGCCACGACAGCATTCAACTGGCACGCCCAGATGGCTAATGAAAATTGGCGTGCCATGCCTTCGATCTCAAGTGGCACGCCCACTTTAAGATAGCTCCTTTAGCTTGGCGTGCCACGCTTGGGTCTTCAAGTGGCATGCCCAAGTGGTGAATTAGAACTGGCGTGCCACAGCTTCAATACCAAGTGGCTCGCCCAAGTGACTTCCCTTCCTGGTTGATGAGTTGGCGTGCCACGCCCATACATTTTCATGGCGTTCATTCCAAATGGCACGCCAGTTTCACACGGCCAGCTTTGTTTTGTGATTTTCTTCCCTTTTTGTTGCTATTTTCACCTGAAATTCAGCACAAACCCTTTTCAAAGCAATGTACCATAATATTCATCAATTAATTCATGAATTACAATGATCAAATGAGAATATGCTCTCTTATGGTCCTTTTTAGGCAAAAAAATGGTAAATGATGCAAGTCATCAACTTAGCAAGGAAGATATCCAATGGCTTTGACAATGTAAGCTTCATTCCTTTTAACTCCTCCTTGATGATTTCCACCTTTTGACAACTTCCTTCAATTTCCACTTGTTTGTCAACTTCTTCCAACTCCTCCTCATCATCAATCAAATTAAATTTTGGAGGTTGAATTGTGAAATCCACTTCAATACATTGTAGCTTTTCTCCATTAGCCTCCTCTAAGTCTTCTTCATCGTCAATCACATCAAATTTTGGAGGTTGTATGAGGTCCACTTTAACATCAATTTCACATCCAATGGAAAAAGCTTTAATGAGGTCACCAATGTCACTTGGTGTAGAGTTGTCTTCAATGATTGAACTTGCCTCTTGCTCAACCTCCCCTAAATCTTCAACTATTTCTTCATCTTCAAGAGTTTCTACTTCTTTCACTTGTTGCAAAATATACTACATCTCCTTGTTCTCAAGTTGAGATTCTAAAATATCCTTCATGCTCCACTCTTCGGTTGATTTTTCACATTCATCCGTGGAAATGCTTTGGTTGTGGCATGAATCCCATGAGTCCAAGTTAGCTTTAATTTTGGTGAGGTTAGCCACGATAGCTTCGTGCATTTTTTGGGCTTCTTTTTGCTTCTTTTGAAGTATGATTACCTGAAGCCGATCTATTAATTCCTTGAGACGATCCCATGGCTCATGTTCCACTTGGATATCATAATTAGGGTCATGTTGCTCTTGGATTAATGGATATGGGTGTTCTTCCATGGAGGGTTGTGATGGGAAGGAGAGTTCTTCATGTGGTTGGAAGTTCTCATATATGGGAGGTGGTGGTTCAACGGGTGCTTGTTCATAATGGTTACAAGGGTCTACATAGGAAAGATATGGATTTGCATTATGTGGAGGTAATTGGTGGAAATAGGATGTGGGTTGAGAGTATGGTGGTTGACAACTATATTGAGAGTATGGTGCATGGAATGATGGTGGTTGAGTAGCGTAATCATGACAAGGACCACCATATCCATTCGATTGATATGCATTATAGGAGGGGTTACAATCATAGTAGCTTGGTTGAGGAGATTGCCATGATGATTGCTCATATGGATGTGGCTCCCTTCTCAAAAATTCTTTCCTCCCATAATGTAAGCCATCATTAAAGTTTCCACTAGTCATGACCATATCCAAAACCACAAGGATGAGAATTCATATGGAAAAGAGGAAATCAAATCAAAGAATATAAAAAAGCAAAGAAAAAGCAAACTCCTAACTACTAGCAAAACTAAGAAATAACCAAGAAGCAAGATATTTATAATATTCACATATTCGCAATAGCCAATAATATAACAGCATTGTAATTCCTCGGCAGTGGTGCCAAAAACTTGATATTGGGATAAATGTCGGTCTAGAATTTTCTCAAAGGAATTTTATTGCAAGCATAGTCCAAACTAATAATTAATCCTCACATCAAATTTTAATTTGTTTGTCACAAGTACAAACCCCAATAAAAACTGAGAGTATTTAAACCTCGGGTCGTCTCTCAAGGAATTGCAATGAAGTGCTCAATTATTAGCTTTGAAGAAACAAGGGAGTTTTGATGGAAATTGACATGAAAATTGAAAGGCAAGAAAGTAAATAAGCAAGCAAGGAATTAAATGAAAAGCAATTAAAGTAACAAAAATGGAGATTAGATGGCAAAAATAACTCTTGGCTAAGGCATAGAAATTGAGATCACCATCCTTGTCTAACAACCATATATTGACAATTATGAGGGACTAACACATCAAGTCTACTTCTATGCTTGAAGTATGTCAAATAGGATTGATAGAAGAATTAGTATCGGTCTAGAATTTCATCAATAGAAAATCAAATCATGTCATAGTATAGTCCTATACCGACAAATAATCCTTTTGATCAAATTTTGATATAGTTGTTTGATGACAAGTCATCTTATGCTAGCTTTTCAAGCATTTTTCACTTGTCTCACTAGGTTTTATGCACTTTCTTGCTCAATAAGTAAGTGATTGGAATGGATTTTCATGATTTTGTTGAATCAACCAAACATCATTTATTTTATACAACATCATAGGTTTTATGCTAGAATTGATTGATTTTATAAATGATGCAAAGATTTAGTAATTTTGGTGGGACTTTGATTAGTTGTTTGGTTGCTTGTAGGTGAAGAAATGATGAAAAAGAGGAAAAAAGGAATTTTTGGCACACTTTGAACACGCTTGGGACCTTAGGCCACGCTTTTAAAGCATGGCCCATAAAAATAAAGCGTGGTGCATCGAAGCTCACAAGGAGCGCTCAAAGTTGCAAACAGAGCGCCCAAGAGGAAGCACTAAATGGCGCAGCAAAAACAAAGGCCAAGGCATAGCGTTCAAAGAAGAGAACACTACGTTGCCTTCCCTTCACTTTTTCGTGCCTCATCAAGAAAAGCAAAGCGCTGCACAATGGGAGAACCAAGGCTCGAAGAGGGAACCAGCGCATTCCAAGGAATAGCGTTCACAAGACTGAACGTAGCGCTCATTCTCTTCACCTTTTTCGTGACACTCTTGGTAAGGAAACAAAGGAGCAAGGCCAGCGGTAAAAGGGTGCAACGTAGTGCTTGAAAAGAGGAACCAAGCAAGGCTGGGCGCATCAAGGGAAGGAGGAGTAGCGCTAAAAAATTCGAGCATAGTGCTCCCTTTTGCTCACTTTTTTTAGCTTAGAACCAAGGAAAGCCAAGCATGCAAAAGCAAAACACAAGGGCAGCGTTTGAAAAAGGCAACGTAGTGCTCCCTTTTGCTACATTTTTCGTGCTCTTGGAACCAAGGAAATCTGAGTTCAAAGCAAACCAAGGCAGCACTCACAATTTGAATGTAGCGTTCACTTCTGTACAAGGAGCTATGGGAAAGGAGGCTTGGCACATGACAAGGCTAAGTGAACGTAGCGTTCACAAGACCAAACGGAGCGCTTCCCTGGGAGCTGACCCATGCCTCCAACTCAATTGAACCAAGGCCAACCAGACCAATCTCTCTTCAAATCCAAAAAAACCAAAAGTTCCACTCCAAGCTTTGAAGACAAAAATAGAAAGTGTATAAATAGGATTAAATTCAATTTGTAAAGGACCTTTTTGCTCATTCTTTAGTTTTCACTTTAAATTTTTATTTGTCTTTGAATTCGGGATTTGGGGAATTGGATCTAGCTTTCGGTTTTCATTTTCTTTTCTTCTGCAACTTCTACTATCTGTTCTTGTATTTTGAATTGTGATTGAAGAGCTCTATTGATTCTAAATCTGGGAATCATCTTTCACTCTTCTTTTCAATTGTTATAAGAATTGGATCTAAGTTTCATTTACTGTTTTCCTTTTTATTTCTTCTGCAATTACTTTTCTGCTTGATCAAGAGAGCAATTGAGATTTAGATTTACTTTCTAATCTCATTTCTCTTCTTTGATCTTCAATTTCTCCTTAGGATTTCATAAGTAATTCAAGTTTTCTCGCTGTTTTTATTCTTCAAGCAATTTTACATTTCTGTTTGGCTGCTGAGCTGAATTTCTTCATCTCAGAGCTCTCTGATCTTCTTTAACTTGCAATTTCTTGTTAAATTCTAAATCTCATTACCCAAATCTTTTTACTCTTCAAGCAATTTACATTTCTCAGCAATTTAGATTCAGCAAATTTACATTTCTTACACTTTAAGTTTCTGCAATTTACTTTTCTTGCAATTTAAGTTTCAGTTCTTTTACTTTCTTATTCTTTAAGTCACTTGCAATTTACTTCTTCAGCACTTTATTCTTCTGCTCAATTTACCTTTTGCACCTTTATGTACTTGCAATTTAGCTTCTGTCAATCAAAATAACTCAATTCATCAAATATTTGCTTAACTAAATTCATCACCTAACAATAATTGCTCAATCCATCAATCCCTGTGGGATCGACCTCACTCTTGTGAGTAATTACTGCTCGATACGACCCAGTACACTTGCCGGGGAGTTTGTGTGGAATCTAATTTCCACCCATCAAGTTTTTAGCACCGTTGTCGGAGATTGATAAAGATTGATAATGATTAAGCAACGTGATAATCTAGATTAAGCACTTTTTCTTTTACTTTTCTTTCATTTCTGTTAAGCACACTAACTGTTTAAATTTTTATTTAGACTAACTTTAACATAACTCTAGCAATAGAGTGGATTGTGTTTCTTGGTTTCTGGTTTTGTGTATATGACAGAAGTAAGGAGAGAGGTCTCCACCTCTGGTGATATTGATGAAAGAACTCTTCGAAGAATAAGAAGAGAAGCTAGAGGAAAGGGAGTTATTGGTAGAGAGGAATCAGAGGAAGAGAACCAGGAAATGGAAGGAAATGCTCCTAATCCACCAGAGGGAGTGGCTAACAATAATGGCCAGCCTCAAAGGAGGGTTCTAGCCTCCTATACTTTTCCTAAACCAAGGCATTGTGGGAGTAGCATTCTTACTCCCAATGTCAATGCAAACAAATTTGAATTGAGGCCTCAACTAATCACTCTCGTACAGAACAATTGTTCTTATGGAGGAGGAGGCCCACTTGAAGATCCAAACCAACACTTATCTACCTTTCTGAGGTTATGTGACACAGCGAAAACTAATGGTGTACATCCTGACATTTACAAATTATTGCTATTTCCATTTTCCCTTAGAGACAAAGCTACTCAATGGTTGGAGACATTTCTAAGAGAAAGCATCAACAATTGGGAAGATCTAGTGAACAAGTTCTTAGCCAAATTTTATCCTCCCCAAAGGATCATCAGACTCAAAATAGAGGTCCAAACATTGACTCAGATAGATGGAGAGTCATTATACGAGGCATGGGAGAGATACAAAGCTTTACTCAGGAAGTATCCACTAGATATGTTAAATGAATGGGATAAACTTCAAAACTTCTATGACGGACTGACATTGAGAGCTCTAGAAGCACTTGACTACTCAGCAGAAGGTTCACTACAACTCATGAAGATAGCTGAGGAGACTCAAAACCTCATTGACACTGTAACAAACAACCAATACTTCTATGATCATCAAAGGCAATGCCAACCAGTTCAAAGAAAGGGTGTATTGGAGCTGGATGGTGTGGACCTAATCTTAGCTCAAAACAAGGTGATGCATCAACAAATTTAACAGCAGATGGAGATGATGGCCTAGAGGATTGATGGCCTCCAAGTTGCAGCAATGAATACCAGTCAACCATCACTCACATGGGGGCAAAATGAAGAAAACCAAGAAGATCAGTAGCAGGAACAAGTTCAATATGTTCACAACCAAGGTTTTGGATCAAATGACTTTCATGGAGATACTTACATCTCTTCCTGGAGAAACCACCCAAACCTGAGATAGGGAGACAATTAAAACCAGCAATCATGGCAAAGAAACTCAAACCAAAATAACTCCAGAAACACAAACCACCAAAACCAACAAAAGACTAACCAAAACCAGTATAGAAAACCACAGAACAACCAACCTCAACCTAACCACTATCCACCCAATAATTCATCCACTAACCAAAAACAAATATCATCCACCCTTAACCACATCCTACAACTAACCATAACCAACCCCAGAGTCTCAAAAGATCTCTATCTTGGAGATACTGATGGAAAAGATAATGAAGCATCAGGAGATAACCAGCAAGAACCATGAAGCTTCAATGAGAAACTTAGAAAGGCAGATTGGACAACTGTCCAAGCAAGCAGTAATTGAAAGACCAACCAGTTCACTCCCAAGTGATACCATTCCTAATCCTAAAGAAGAATGCAAGGCTATCTAATTGAGGAGTGGAAGAACTTTGGTGGATGACAAAGAATCCACCAAGAAGCCAACAGAGGATGACAAGACCAGCAGTAAAGAGCAAGTTGAAGAAAAGAACCAAGAGAAGCTCAATGAAAAAGAGGAACCTCAAGCTTCAAAGAAGGGGAAGCAAATCATGGAGGAGCCATCACAAGGACAGAGGAATTTAGTGAAGACTTATACCCCTCCTGTGCCATACCCTCAAAGGTTGCAGAAGGAGATCAAAGACCAACAATTCCCTAAGTTCTTAGAAGTGTTTAGGAAGCTGGAGATTAATATTCCACTTGCTGAACCTCTAGAACAAATGCCTCTATATGCAAAATTCCTCAAAGAGCTCATCAATAAGAAAAGGAGCTGGAATGAGAAGGAAACAATGATTCTAACCCAAGAGTGCAATGCTATCATCCAAAGAGGTCTTCCCCCAAAGCTTAAGGATCCAGGAAGCTTCATCCTATCCTGCACTATAGGTAACAGAACATTGGACAAAGCTCTATGTGACTTAGGAGCCAACATTAATTTAATGCCCCTCTCACTAATGAAGAAGCTCGCAATAGAAGAAGTCAAGCCTACCAGGATGTCACTCTAAATGGATGACAGATCACTCAAGATACCAAATGGAGTTGTAGAAAATTTATTAGTGAAGATTGGAGAATTCATTTTCCCTGCTGATTTTGTTATCCTAGACATGGAAAAAGAATGACACAGTCCAATCATATTGGGACGACCCTTCTTAGCAACAGTAAGAGCCATTATTGAAATGGAGAAAGGAGAGATGACCCTCAGGGTGCATGATGAAAAGATGATCATCAATGTCTTCAAAGCCATGCAGTATCCTCTAGAAAAGGAAAAGCACATGAGAGTGGAAATGATAGAAGAAGTGGAAAAGGAGCTATTGGAAGATAACACCCAGGAAGAGCAAAAAGTGGAAATAGAGGTAGAACAAGGTTTCATAGAGGAGGAAGTGGTAGAAATTTCCTTTGAAAGCAAGGCAGAGGAGGAGCCAAAGAAAGAGTTAAAGCCTCTCCCCCCTCATCTCAAATATGTCTTTCTAAGAGAAACAGAGGCCCTACCAGTGATCATAAACTCCTCCTTGAACATAAAAGAAGAAGCAAAGCTGATTGAAGTGTTGAAGGCTCACAAGACAGCCCTGGGTTGGACGATTGATGATATCAAGGGATAAGCCCTGCCATTTGTATGCATAAAATTCTATTGGAGGAAGATTCGAGGCCTGTAGTTCAACCACAAAGAAGACTTAACCCAACCATGAAGGAGGTGGTTCAAAAAGAAGTGATGAAGCTATGGAATGCTGGAATCATATACCCAATCTCTGACAGCTCATGGGTGAGCCCAGTACAGGTTGTGCCAAAGAAGGGAGGAATGACAGTCATTTCCAATGAGAAGAACGAATTAATTCCCAGAAGGACAGTGACTAGGTGGATGATGTGCATAGATTATAAAAGACTGAATGATGCTACAAGGAAAGATCATTTTCCTCTTCCGTTCATTGACCAAATATTGGAAAGATTGGCTGGCCATGCATATTATTGCTTCTTGGATGGGTATTCTAGGTACAATCAAATAGTGGTGGATCCCAAGGATAAAGAAAAGACTTTCTTCACCTGTCCATTTGGAGTCTTTACTTACAAAAGGATGCCCTTTGGGCTGTGTAATGCCCCTGCAACTTTTCAAAGGTGTATGCTTTCTATATTTTCTAACATGGTGGAGAAGTTCTTAGAAGTCTTCATGGGTGATTTTTTCTGTTTTTTGGCAATTCATTTAACACTTGCTTGCATCATTTAACTCTTGTTTTGAAAAGATGCCAAGAAACCAATCTGGTATTAAATTAGGAGAAATGCCACTTCATGGTTCCTGAAGGGATAGTTCTTGGGCATAAGGTTAGCAAAGGTATAGAAGTTGACAAAGCAAAAATAGAAATCATTGAAAAGCTTCCTATACCTATTAATGTGAAAGCAGTAAGGAGTTTCCTTTGACATGCTGGTTTTTATAGAAGATTCATCAAACATTTTTCCAAAATAGAAAAACCACTAAGCAACCTGCTAGTGATTGATAACCCTTTCATCTTTAATAACTCTTGCAAGCATGTCTTTGAAACTTTAAAGAGAAAACTCACTACAGCACCAATCATCACACTCCCAGATTGGGGATTACCATTTGAACTTATGTGTAATGCAAGTGACTTTGCAATTGGTGCTGTATTGGGGCAAAAGAAAGACAAGCTGCATCATGTTATATACTATGCTAGCAAGATGTTGAATGAGGCACAGAAAAATTATACCACCACTGAGAAAGAGCTTTTACCAATTGTTTATGCATTTGATAAATTCAGGCAATATTTGATTGGTTCAAAGGTTATAGTATACATTGATCAAGCTGCTCTCAAGTATCTCATGTCTAAACAAGATTCAAAGCCCAAGGCTTATTAGGTGGGTGTTACTGCTACAAGAGTTTGATATTGAAGTAAGAGATAGGAAAGGGAATGAGAACCAAGTAGCGGACCATTTATCAAGACTATCACAAGAAGCTAACCAATCTCCACATTCAGTGAACGAAAGCTTTCCAGATGAACACCTCCTACAAATCCAACAAGCTCCCTGGTTTGCAGACATTGCAAACTATAAAGTGGGAAGGAAGATCCCTCAAGAGCTTACCAAGCAACAAGTGAAGAAGCTATGTAATGAAGCCAGGAAATTCTTGTGGGACGAACCATTCTTGTTCAAGAGGTGTCCAGATGGAATGATTAGAAGATGCATCCCTGAAAATGAAATGAGAGACATATTGTGGCACTGTCATGGCTCAGCTTATGGTGGACATTTTGGACTAGAAAGAACAGCAGCCAAAGTACTTCAAAGTGGATTTTATTGGCCAACCATATTCAAGGATGCTAGAGAGTTTGTTCATCAATGCAATGAGTGCCAAAGAGCTGGAGGATTAACAAGAAGTAATGAGATGCCTCAGAACTACATTCTAGAGGTAGAACTATTTGATCTTTGGGGAATAGATTTTATGGGCCATTTTCCACCATCATATTCCTTCAAGTACATACTTGTAGCAGTAGAATATGTCTCAAAGTGGGTGGAAGCCATAGCAACAACCACATGTGATGCACAAATTGTCCTTTAATTCCTTAAGAAGCACATTTTTACTAGATATGGAGTGCCTAAGGGTCTTGTCAGTGATGGTGGTAGTCATTTCTGCAAACAAATGGAGAAACTACTTCACAAATATGGGGTGATACATAAAGTAACTACACCATATCATCCACAGACCAATGGCCAAGCAAAGCTTGCAAATAGGGAGTTGAAGAATATTTTGGAGAAAACAGTAGGGAGTACAAGAAAGGATTGGGCCAGAAAATTAGAAGATGATGTCTGGGCATATAGAATAGCATTCAAAACCCCCCATTGGAAAGTCTCATTTTCAGCTGTTATATGGCAAGTCTTGTCACCTTCCTGTAGAGCTCGAGCATAAAGCTTTCTGGGCTACCAAACTCCACAACCTTAATTCTCAAGCAGCAGAAGAGAAGAGGTTATTGCAATTAAATGAGTTGGAGGAATTTATACTAGAAGCCTATGAAAATGCTAAGATATACAAGGAAAAAGCTAAGAGATGGCATGACAAGAGGATCTCAAAGAAGGAGTTCAAACCAGGACAGCAAGTACTCTTGTATAACTCCAGACTCAAAGTTTTCCCTGGCAAACTCAAGTCTAAATGGACTGGTCCCTACTTGGTGACAAAAGTTCTTCCTTATAGAAGCCTTGAACTGCTAGATGAAGCAACAAAGAACAATTTCATAGCAAATGGTCATAGGGCAAAGCATTACTTAGGAGGCCATTGGGACAAAGAGAAGGAGATTCAGAAATTAAGCTGAGCGAGAAAGAAGGATGTCAAGCTAGTGACATTAAAAGAGCGCTTGTTGGGAGGCAACCCAACCAAAGGTAGTTTTCTTTGCTTAACTATTTCAATAAGAGGCTTAAGTAGATTTATCTGTATTGCAAGGAGCTAAGTTTGGTGTTGCACACCAAAACAATTTAAGGGAAAATAAAGGATGCTAAGTTTGGTGTTCCACCAAAAATTTCATTTAAAAACACATTTTCACCTTCTGCATAAATGGTTGCTAGCTCCAAGCAATCAGAGAAACTACTTAACCATTGTCTATTTTCTAGTTTTTATGACCTTTAGCAAAGACACGAGGTTTTATATATAGTTGACTTATTGCATAAGAAACATTGGCAAGGAACTTAGTTTGGTGTTCACACACCAAAGTTCAAGAGCATATAAGCAAATCCTACATACTAACCAGTTGCCTAAGGGTTTGGGGAAACAAGCAACTTCCAAGGATTGTGTAGGAAAACATTCAACCTTTGGAGGGGGTCTGCATCATCATCCCAAAGGAGATGCAACAAAGAGAAATGATGAAGACAGAAGGAACGCTGAGAGACACTCCCAACAGGTTGTATTCACACTTAATCCTTTTGCTGAGAAGTGTTTTAACTTGGAGATTCCTATATGTCTTGCTGAAATGTTCAATTAGGTGTAAGTGTAGATGTCTGCTAAGTATTCTAGCCTGCATTATGCTTGTCATCATTCATCTGCTAAATTCTATCTTGTTTCCCATGCATGAATAAGAGAAAATATTTGAAAAAGAAAGTGATTGTCCAATGTTGTAGGAATTAGAATGAAACTTGTGGTGGTGATTGCTTGATTTAATGACTAGCTCAATAATAAAAGCTGCATAATAGAATGCTCCTTGTAGTATGAACTAACCTGCTGCTATAAAGCTTTTTTCAGTGAACATCCCTTGAGAAATGAAGAAAAATAAGAAAGAAAAGAAAAGAAAAGCCAAGAAGTGGCAAAGAAACAAACAATAAGGCTAGACACCAATAGCTTGGATCTTAGGATATATGTCTGTGGTGCTTGTTGTACTAGGATATGCTTGGACAAGTAGGTTTTGAGGAGTCTTTTAAAACTAAGTAACTTAGATTAACTAATCCGGGATTACCAACCGAAAGTCTATTATCAAGAGCAACCTAGCTACAAAGCATTTAGTAACCCAAAGAGGTGCTGGGCATCAATGCTCCTAAGAAGATTTGTGAGCCAAGTTTCTGTAGTGAAGAAGTGTTGTGCGAAATGAAGCCAAAAGGCTGCTGCAACACTTGAAACTAAGCTATCCTTAAGCAATAAGCTTTCTAAGCAAAAGAAAGAAAGAAAATTCAATAGGGATCAATCAAAAAGCAAGGCATTATAGCAGCAACTCCAGTGAATCTTCAAAGAGACATTCCATATCAGATAGCTAAGAATAATTGAGCTGCATCTTTGTCTGCATAAAAACCCATAATTCAAATTCTAATATCTGCTAAATAAGGACATGTATGCTTCTCTGTTTCATTTCATTCCTTCTCATGTTTAGTGCTTGCTTGGGGACAAGCAAGCTTTAAGTTTGGTGTTGTAATGACAAGTCATCTTATGCTAGCTTTTCAAGCATTTTTCACTTGTCTCATTAGGTTTTATGCACTTTCTTGCTCAATAAGTAAGTGATTGGAGTGGATTTTCATGATTTTGTTGAATCAACCAAACATCATTTATTTTATACAAAATCATAAGTTTTATGCTAGAATTGATTGATTTTATAAATGATGCAAAGATCTAGTGATTTTGGTGGGACTTTGATTAGTTATTTGGTTGCTTGTAGATGAAGAAATGATGAAAAAGAGGGAAAAAAAGAATTTTTGGCACACTTTGAAGTTTGAGCACGCTGGAGACCTTAGGCCACACTTTTAAAGGTGGCCCATAAAAATAAAGCGTGGCACATCGAAGCTCACAAGGAGCGCTCAAAGTTGCAAATGAAGCGCCCAAAAGGAAGCACCAAATGGCGCAGCAAAAGCAAAGGCCAAGGCATAGTGTTCAAAGAAGAGAATGCTACGTTGCCTTCCCTTCACTTTTTCGTGCCTCATCAAGAAAAGCAAAGCGCTGCACAATGGGAGAACCAAGGCTCAAAGAGGGAACCAGCGCATGCCAAGGAATATCGCTCACAAGACAGAACGTAGCGCTCATTCTCTTCACCGTTTTTGTGATACTCTTGGCAAGGAATCAAAGGAGCAAGGCCAGCGCTAAAAGGGTGCAACGTAGTGCTCGAAGAGGGGAACCAAGCAAGGCTGGGCACATCAAGACAAGGAGGAGTAGCGCTCAAAAATTTGAGCGTAGCGCTCCCTTTTGCTCACCTTTTCAAGCTTGGAACCAAGGAAAGCCAAGTGATGACCGGATAATTTATACGCTTTTTGGCATTGTTTTTAGGTAGTTTTTAATAGGATATAGTTACTTTTAGGGATGTTTTCATTAGTTTTTATGCTAAATTCACATTTCTAGACTTTACTATGAGTTTGTGTATTTTTCTGTGATTTCAGGTAATTTCTGGCTGAAATTGAGGGACCTGAGCAAAACTCTGATAAAAGGCTGACAAAGGACTGCTGATGTTGTTGGATTCTGACCTCCCTGCACTCGAAATAGATTTTCTGGTGCTACAGAACTCCAAATGGTGCGCTCTCAACAGCGTTGGAAAGTAGACATCCAGAACTTTCCAGAAATATAGAATAGTCCATACTTTATTCGTTATTAGACGACGTAAACTGGTGCTCAACGCCAGTTCCATGCTGCATTCTGAAGTCAAACGCCAGAAACACGTCACGAACCAGAGTTGAATGCCAAAAACATGTTACAACTTGGCGTTCAACTCCAAATGAAGCCTCTGCACATGTAAAGCTCAAGCTCAGCCCAAGAACACACCAAGTGGGCCCCAGAAGTGGATTTCTGCATCAATTACTTACTTCTGTAAACCCTAGTAGCTAGTCTAGTATAAATAGGACGTTTTACTATTGTATTAGACATCTTTGGTCTCAGTTTTATTCATCTTAGGAGACTATTGATCACGTTTGGGGGCTGGCCATTCGGCCATGCCTGGACCTTCATCACTTATGTATTTTCAACGGTGGAGTTTCTACACACCATAGATTAAGGTTGTGGAGCTCTGCTGTACCTCGAGTTTTAATGCAATTACTACTATTTTCTATTCAATTCAGTTTATTCCTGTTCTAAGATATTCGTTGCACTTCAGCATGATGAATGTGATGATCCGTGACACTCATCATCATTCTCACCTATGAACGCGTGACTGACAACCACTTCCGTTCTACCTCAGACCGGGTGCATATCTCTTGATTCCTTAATCAAAATCTTCGTGGTATAAGCTAGATTGGTGGCGGCATTCATGGGAATCCGGAAAGTTTAACCTTGTCTATGGTTTTTCGAGTAGGATTCCGGGACTAAATGACTGTGACGAGCTTCAAACTCGCGATTGTTGGACGTGATGACAAACGCAAAAGAATCAAGGGATTCTATTCCAATATGATCGAGAACCGACAAATGATTAGCCGTGCTGTGACAGAGCATTTGGACCATTTTTACTGAGAGGATGGGATGTAGCCATTGACAACGGTGATGCCCTACATACAGCTTGCCATGGAAAGGAGTAAGAAGGATTAGATGAAAGCAGAAGGAAAGCAGAGATTCAGAAGGAACACAGAACCTCCATACACTTGTCTGAAATTCCCACCATTGAATTACATGAGTAACTTTATCTTTATTTTCTGTTTATTATTTATTATTATTCGAAAACCCAATAATCAACTATTATCCGCCTGACTGAGATTTACAAGATGCCCATAGCTTGCTTCATACCAACAATCTCCGTGGGATCAACCCTTACTCATGTAAGGTATTACTTGGACGACTCAGTGCACTTGCTGGTTAGTTGTGCGGAGTTGTGACTAAGTGTGATTCACGTTTGAGAGCGCTACCAAGTTTTTGGTGCCATTATTGATGATCACAATTCCGTGCACCAAGTTTTTGGCGCCGTTGCCAGGGATTGTTCGAGTATGGACAACTGACGGTTCATCTTGTTACTCAGATTAGGTAATTTTCTTTTTTATTTTCTTTTCAAAAAGTTTTCAAAAATATTTTTCAAAATTTCTCACCTGTTTTTGAAAATTTTTATAGTTTTCAAGAATGAATCCTAGAGTTTCATATAACATGTTTTAGCTTGGCTGGCTATTAAGCCATGGCTAATTCACAGGATTTTGATTAAGGACTTTGGATTCATTACTTTCTTTTTCCTATATGTTTTTCGAAAAAATTAGAAGAAAATCCAAAAAAATCATAAAATCATAAAAACCAAAAATATTTTGTGTTTCTTATTTGAGTCTTGAGTCAATTTATAAATTTGGTGTCGATTGCATGCTTTAAAATTTTTTCTTGCATTTTTCAAAAATTCATGCATTCATAGTGTTCTTCATGATCTTCAAGTTGTTCTTGGTAAGTCTTCTTGTTTGATCTTGATATTTTCTTGTTTTGTGTCTTTTATTGTTTTTCATATGCATTTTTGCATTCATAGTGTCCAAGCATTAAAGATTTCTAAGTTTGGTGTCTTGCATGTTTTCTTTGCATCAAAAATTTTTTAAAAATATGTTCTTGATGTTCATCATGATCTTCAAAGTGTTCTTGGTGTTCATCTTGACATTCATAGTGTTCTTGTATGCATCATGTGTTTTGATCCAAAATTTTCATGTTTTGGGTCATATTTGTGTTTTTCTCTCTCATCATTAAAAATTCAAAAATAAAAAAAATATATTTTCCTTATTTCTCTCAAAAATTCGAAATTTTGGGTTGACTTAGTCAAAAATTTTTTAAAATAAGTTGTATCTTGTTAGTCAAGTCAAAATTTCAATTTTAAAAATCTTATCTTTTCAAAACCTTTTCAAAAAAATCAAATCTTTTTCATTTTTTATTTATTTTCGAAAATTTTAAATTTATTTTTCAAAAATCTTTTTCTTAATATTATTTCATGATTTTCGAAAATTACACTAACAATTAATGTGATTGATTCAAAATTTTGAAGTTTGTTATTTTCTTGTTAAGAAAGGTTCAATCTTTAAATTCTAGAATCATATCTTTTAGTTTCTTGTTAGTCAAGTAATTAATTTTAATTTTGAAAATTAAATCTTTTCTAACCATATCTTTTTAATCATATCTTTTTATCTTATCTTTATATCATATCTTTTTCAAAATTTTATCTTTTTCAAAAATTTGATTTTAAAATATCTTTTCTAACTTCTTATCTTCTTATCTTTTCAAATTTGATTTTCAAATCTTTTTCAACTAACTATTTGACTTTTTGTTTGTTTCTTATCTTTTTCAAAACCACCTAACAACTTTTCTCTCTCTAATTTTCGAAAATACTTCCCTCTTTTTCAAAAAAATTCTTTTTTTAATTAATTATTTTAAATTTTAATTTTAATTTTATTTTTATCTTAATTTTCGAAAATCACTAACTCC
The DNA here is from genome assembly GCF_014773155.1 of Arachis stenosperma. Taxonomy (NCBI): domain Eukaryota; kingdom Viridiplantae; phylum Streptophyta; class Magnoliopsida; order Fabales; family Fabaceae; genus Arachis; species Arachis stenosperma. The sequence goes on from NC_080379.1 coordinate 124,851,272, forward strand.
TTTTCAAAATTTATTTTCGAAAATTTTTCTCTCTCATCTTATTCTATTTATTTATTTATTTACTAACACTTCTCTTCACCTCTCTTCATCTCAAATCACTGCCCCTACCTTTACCCTTTATTCAGACTATTTATTTATTTACTAACAATAAGGAACCTCTTTACTGTAACATAGAGGATTCCTCTTCTTTTTCTGTTTGCTTCTCTTTCATATGAGCAGGAACAAGGAAAAAGGCATTCTTGTTGAAGCTGATCCAGAACCTGAAAGGACTCTGAAGAGAAAACTAAGAGAAGCTAAATTACAACAATCCAGAGACAACCTTGCTGAAATTTTCAAACAAGAAAAGGAGATGGCAGCCGAACCCAACAACAATAATGCAAGAAGGATGCTTGGTGATTATACCACACCTACGTCTAAGTTTGATGGAAGAAGCATCTCAATTCCTACCATAGGAGCAAACAATTTTGAGCTGAAACCTCAATTAGTTGTTCTAATGCAACAGAACTGCAAGTTTTATGGACTTCCATCAGAAGATCCTTACTAGTTCTTAACTGAGTTCTTGCAGATCTGTGAGACTGTTAAGACTAATGGAGTAGATCCTGAAGTCTACAGGCTCATGCTTTTCCCTTTTGCTGTAAGAGACAGAGCTAGAACATGGTTGGACTCTCAACCTAAAGATAGCCTGGACTCCTGGGATAAGCTGGCCACGGCCTTCTTGGCTAAGTTCTTTCCTCCTCAAAAGTTGAGTAAGCTTAGAGTGGATGTTCAGACCTTCAAACAAAAAGATGGTGAATTCCTCTATGAAGCTTGGGAAAGATACCAACAGATGACCAAAAGATGTCCTTCTGACATGTTTTCAGAATGGACCATGATAGATATATTCTATTATGGTCTATCTGAGTTCTCCAAGATGTCATTGGACCATTCTGCAGGTGGATTTGTTCACCTAAAGAAAACGCCTGCAGAAGCTCAAGAACTTGTTGACATGGTTGCAAATAACCAGTTCATGTACACTTTTGAGAGGAATTTTGTGAATAATGGGACGCCTCAAAGGAAGGGAGTTCTTGAAATTGATGCTCTGAATGTCATATTGGCTCAGAACAAAATGTTGACTCAGCAAGTCAACATGATTTCTCAAAGTCTGAATGGATGGCAAAATGCATCCAACAGTACTAAAGAGGCATCTTCTGAAGAAGAAGCTTATGATCCTGAAAACCCTGCAATGGCAGAGGTAAATTACATGGGTGAACCTTATGGAAACACTTATAATTCATCATGGAGAAATCATCCAAATTTCTCATGGAAGGATCAACAAAAGCCCCAACAAGGCTTTAATAATGGTGGAAGAAATAGGCTCAGCAATATCAAGCCTTATCCATCATCTTCTCAGCAACTGACAGAGAATTCTGAGCATAGTACCTCTAACTTAGCAAATTTAGTCTCTGATCTGTCTAAGGCCACTTTAAGTTTCATGAGTGAGACAAGGTCCTCCATCAGAAATTTGGAGGCACAAGTGGGCCAGCTGAGTAAGAAAGTAACTGAAACTCCTCCTAGTACTCTCCCAAGCAATACTGAAGAGAATCCAAAAAGAGAGTGCAAGGCCATTGATATAATCAAAATGGCCGAACCTAGGGAGGAAGGAGAGAACGTGAATCTCAATGAGGAAGACCTCATGGTACGTCTCTCAAGCAAGAAGGAGTTTCTTATTGAGGACCCAAAGGAATCTGAGGCTCATATAGAGACCATAGAGATTCCACTAAACCTCCTTCTGCCATTCATGAGCTCTAAAGACTATTCTTCCTCTGAAGAGGATAAAGATGTAACTGGAGAGCAAGTTGCTCAATATCTAGGAGCTATCATGAAGCTGAATGCCAAGTTATTTGGTAATGAGACTTGGGAAGGTGAACCTCCTTTGCTCATTGGTGAACTAGATACATGGGTTCAGCAAACTTTACCTCAAAAGAAACAAGATCCTGGTAAATTCATAATACCCTGCACCATAGGCACCATGATCTTTGAAAGAGCTCTGTGTGACCTGGGGTCAGGCATAAATCTTATGCCACTCTCTGTAATGGAGAAGCTGGGGATCATTGAGGTACAACCTGCCATATTCTTATTACAAATGGTAGACAAGTCAGTAAGACAAGCTTATGGATTAGTAGAGGACGTGTTAGTGAAGGTTAAAGGCCTTTACATCCCTGCTGATTTCATAATCTTAGACACTAGGAAGGAGGAGGATGAATGCATCATCCTTGGAAGACCTTTCCTAGCCACAGCAGGAGCTGTGATAGGCGTTAACAGAGGAGAATTAGTCCTTCAATTGAATGGGGACTACCTTGTGTTTAAGGCTCAATGATCTTCTTCTTTAACAATGGAGAGGAAGCATGAAAAGCTTCTCTTAGTACAGAGTCAAACAAAGTCCCCACAATCAAACTCTAAGTTTGGTGTTGAGAGGCCTCAGCCAAACTCTAAGTTTGGTGTTGAATCCCCACATTCAAACTCTAAGTTTGGTGTTGGGAGTTTACAACATTGACCTGATCACCTGTGTGGCTCCATGAGAGCCCACTGTCAAGCTATTGACATTAAAGAAGCGCTTATTGGGAGGCAACCCAATTTTTATTTATCTAATTTTATTTTTCTTTTTTATTGTCCTTTTATGTTTTATTAGGTTCATGATCATGTGGAGTCACGAAAAAAAATAACTAAATTAAAAACAGAATCAAAAACAGCAGAAGAAAAATCACACCCTGGAGGAAGGACTTACTGGTGTTTAAACGCCAGTAAGGAGCATCTGGCTGGCGTTCAATGCCAGAACAAAGCATGGATCTGGCGCTGAACACCAGAAACATGCAGCAATCTGGCGTTTAAATGCCAGGATTGCACACTGAGGAAAGCTGGCGTTCCACGCCAGAAACATGCTGCAGATGGGCGTTGAACGCTCAGAACAAGCTTAGAGCTAGCGTTTAACGCCAGAAACAAGCACCAATCTGGCGTTAAATGCCAGGATTGCATGCAGAGGGCGTTTTACATTCCTCATTGGTGCAGGGATGTAAATCCTTGACACCTTAGGATCTGTGGACCCCACAGGATCATCTCAGGATCTGTGGATCCCACAGGATCCCCACCTACCTCAACTCGCCTTCTCTCTTCTTCACCACTCACATCCATCCTTAACACCAAAACCCACCCTACATGGCCGAAACACAAACATCTCTCCCTCTCCCCCATATCTTCTCCTTCTTCTATTCTTTCTTCTTTTGCTCGAGGGCGAGCAACATTCTAAGTTTAGTGTGGTAAAAGCATAGCTTTTTTTTGCTTTTCCATAACCATTGATGGCACCTAAGGCCAGAGAAACCTCAAAAAAAAAAAGAAAAGGGAAGACAAAAAATTTTTCCACCTCCGAGTCATGGGAGATGGAGAGATACATCTCAAGGGTCCATAGCTCAGTAGAAGAGCATTTGACTGCACATCAAGAGAGCATGAGGAATTCCCTCATCAAGAAATCCCTGAGATACCTCAGGGGATACATTTTCCTCCACAACTATTGGGAGCAACTAAGGATAGGAGCACCAAAATCACTAGGGATCATGCAAAAGAGGCAAGAAAGAGACATAAAGGAGCTCAAAAAGTACCATTGGTCCTCCAAAAGGTGCCACCCTCACTAAGGTGGACTCATTCCTTAACTTCCTTGTTCTTATCTCTCTGTTTTTCGGTTTTTATGCTATATGTTTGTTTATGTTTTGTGTCTCTACTTCATGATCATTAGTATTTAATAACTATGTTTTAAGGCTATGAATAATTCCATAAATCCTTCACCTCTCTTAAATGAAAAATGTTTCTAATTCAAAAGAACAAGAAGTACATGAATTTCGAAATTATCCTTGAATTTAGTTTAATTATATTGATGTGGTGACAATACTTTCTGTTTTCTGAATGGATGCTTGAACAGTGCATAATTTTGATCTTGTTGTTTATGAATGTTAAAATTGTTGGCTCTTGAAAGAATGATGAACAAAGAGAAATGTTATTGACAATCTGAAAAATCATGAAAATTGATTCTTGAAGCAAGAAAAAGTAGTGAAAAAGCAAAAGCTTGCGAAAAAAAAGTGGCGAAAAAAAAAGCAGAAAAAGCCAATAGCCCTTAAAACCAAAAGGCAAGGGTAAAAAGGATCCAAGGCTTTGAGCATCAATGGATAGGAGGGCCCAAGGAAATAAAATCTAAGCCTAAGCGGCTAAACCAAGTTGTCCCTAACCATGTGCTTGTGGCATGCAGGTCCAAGTGAAAAGCTTGAGACTGAGTGGTTAAAGTCATGATCCAAAGCAAAAAGAGTGTGCTTAAGACCTCTGGACACCTCTAACTGGGGACTTTAGCAAAGCTGAGTCATAATCTGAAAAGGTTCACCCAGTCATGTGTCTGTGGCATTTATGTATCCGGTGGTAATACTGAAAAACAAAGTGCTTAGGGCCACGGCCAAGACTCATAAAAGTAGCTGTATTCAAGAATCAACAAACTTAACTAGGAGAATTAATAACACTATCTGAAATTCTAAGTTCCTATAGATGCCAATCATTCTAAACTTCAAAGGAAAAAGTGAGATGCCAAAACTGTTCAGACGCAAAAAGCTACAAGTCTCGCTCATCTAATTAGGACTAATATTCATTGATATTCTGGAATTTATAGTATATTCTCTTCTTTTTATCCTAATTGATTTTCAGTTGCTTAGGGACAAGCAACAATTTAAGTTTGGTGTTGTGATGAGCAGATAATTTATACGCTTTTTGGCATTGTTTTTAGGTAGTTTTTAATAGGATATAGTTACTTTTAGGGATGTTTTCATTAGTTTTTATGCTAAATTCACATTTCTGGACTTTACTATGAGTTTGAGTGCTTTTCTGTGATTTCAGGTAATTTCTGGCTGAAATTGAGGAACCTGAGCAAAACTCTGATAAAAGGCTGAGAAAGGACTGCTGATGCTGTTGGATTCTGACCTCCCTGCACTCGAAATAGATTTTCTGGAGCTATAGAACTCCAAATGGTGCGCTCGCAACGGCTTTGGAAAGTAGATATCCAGAGCTTTCCAGCAATATATAATAGTCCATACTTCATTCGTTATTAGATGACGTAAACTGGCGCTCAACGCCAATTCCATGCTGCATTCTGGAGTCAAACGCCAGAAACACGTCACGAACCAGAGTTGAATGCCAAAAACACTTTACAACTTGGCGTTCAACTCCAAAAGAAGCCTCTGCACGTGTAAAGCTCAAGCTCAGCCCAAGCACACTCCAAGTGGTCCCCGGAAGTGGATTTCTGCATCAATTACTTACTTCTGTAAACCCTAGTAGCTAGTCTAGTATAAATAGGACGTTTTACTATTGTATTAGACATCTTTGGTCTCAGTTTTATTTTATTATTCATCTTAGGAGACTATTGATCACGTTTGGGGGCTGGCCATTCGGCCATGCCTGGACCTTCATCACTTATGTATTTTCAACGGTGGAGTTTCTACACACCATAGATTAAGGGTGTGGAGCTCTGCTGTACCTCGAGTTTTAATGCAATTACTACTATTTTCTATTCAATTCAGTTTATTCCTGTTCTAAGATATTCGTTGCACTTCAACATGATGAATGTAATGATCCGTGATACTCATCATCATTCTCACCTATGAATGTGTGACTGACAACCACTTCCGTTCTACCTCAGACCGGGCGCATATCTCTTGGATTCCTTAATCAGAATCTTCGTGGTATAAGCTAGATTGATGGCGGCATTCATGGGAATCCGGAAAGTTTAACCTTGTCTGTGGTATTCCGAGTAGGATTCCAGGATTGAATGACTGTGACGAGCTTCAAACTCGCGATTGTTGGGCGTGATGACAAATGCAAAAGAATCAAGGGATTCTATTCCAACATGATCGAGAACCGACAAATGATTAGCCATGCTGTGACAGAGCATTTGGACCATTTTCACTGAGAGGATAGGATGTAGCCATTGACAGTGGTGATGCCCTACATACAACTTGCCATGGAAAGGAGTAAGAAGGATTGGATGAAAGCAGAAGGAAAGCAGAGATTCAGAAGGAACACAGCACCTCTATACACTTGTCTGAAATTCCCACCATTGAATTACATGAGTAACTTTATCTTTATTTTCTGTTTATTATTTATTATTATTCGAAAACCCAATAATCAATTATTATCCGCCTGACTGAGATTTACAAGATGACCATAGCTTGATTCATACCAATAATCTCCGTGGGATCGACCCTTACTCACGTAAGGTATTACTTGGACGACCCAGTGCACTTGCTTGTTAGTTGTGCGGAGTTGTGACTAAGTGTGATTCACGTTTGAGAGCGCTACCAAGTTTTTGGTGCCATTGTTGATGATCACAATTTCGTGCACCACCAAGCATGCACAATGCAAAACACAAGTGCAGCGTTTGAAAAAGGCAACGTAGCGCTCCCTTTTGCTACATTTTTCGTGCTTTTGGAACCAAGGAAATCTGAGTTTAAAGCAAACCAAGGCAGCGTTGCCAATTTGAACATAGCGTTCACTTAGTGAATGCTATGTACAAGGAGCTATGGGAAAGGAGGCTTGGCACATGACAAGGCTAAGTGAACGTAGCGTTCATAAGACCAAACGGAGTGCTCCCCTGGGAGCTGACCCATGCCTCCAACTCAATTGAACCAACGCCAACCGGACCCATCTCTATTCAAATTCAAAAAAAAACCAAAAGGCCCACTCCAAGCTTTGAAGATAAAAATAGAAAGTGTATAAATAGGATTAAATTCAATTTGTAAAGGACCTTTTTGCTCATTTTTAGTTTTCACTTTAAATTTTCATTTGTCTTTGAATTTGGGATTTGGGGAATTGGATCTAGCTTTCGATTTTCATTTTCTTTTCTTCTGCAACTTCTACTATCTTTTCTTGGATTTTGAATTGGGATTGAAAAGCTCCATTGATTCTAAATCTGGGAATCATCTTTCACTCTTCTTCTCAATTGTTCTAAGAATTGGATCTAAGTTTCATTTACTGTTTTCCTTTTTATTTCTTCTGCAATTACTTTTTGCTTGATCAAGAGAGCAATTGAGATTTATATCTGCTTTCTAATCTCATTTCTCTTCTTCGATCTTCAATTTCTCCTTAGGATTTCATAAGTAATTCAAGCTTTCTGGCTGTTTTGATTCTTCAAGCAATTTTACATTTTTGTTTTGCTACTGAGCTGAATTTCTTCATTTTAGAGCTCTCTGATCTTCTTTAACTTGCAATTTCTTGTTAAATTCTGAATCCCAGTACCCAAATCTTTTCACTCTTCAAGCAATTTACATTTCTCAGTAATTTAGATTCAGCAAATTTACATTTCTTGCACTTTAAGTTTCTGCAATTTACTTTTCTTGTAATTTAAGTTTCAGCTCTTTTACTTTCTTGTTCTTTAAGTCACTTGCAATTTACTTCTTCCGCACTTTATTCTTCTGCTCAATTTACCTTCTGCACCTTTATGTACTTGCAATTTAGCTTCTGTCAATCAAAATCACTCAATTCATCAAATATTCGCTTAACTAAATTCTTCACGTAACTAAAATTGCTCAATCCATCAATGCCTGTGGAATCAACCTCACTCTTGTGAGTAATTACTATTTGATGCGACCCGGTACACTTGCCGGTAAGTTTGTGTGGAATCTAATTTCCACCCATCATTGTCACAAAGTTAACCCCAATAAAAAGTAACCGAGAGTATTGGTCTCGGGTCATCCTCAAGAGAATGTGCAAACATGTGCATCAATAGTGGTTAGAATTTTGGGGTTGGAAGTCATAAACAAGAATTTAAACTTCTAAACTTAACATGCAAGAAATTATGTACAATGAGGATCATACCATGGTGGGGTGTCTCCCACCTAGCACTTTTCTTTAACATCCTTAAGTTGGACAGTCATGAGCTTAAGACTCTCCTCATTTGGGTGCATCCTCAAGAACGAACACCTCCAATTCCTTTGATGACTTATGACCATAATACATCTTTATCCTGTGGCCGTTCACTTTGAATGTTGCACCACTTTGAGGGTGGAATAGTTCAACCACTCCATAGGGCTTTAGTTCCTTCACTTTAAAGGGACCATCCCACCTTGACCGGAGCTTTCTGGGCATGAACCTAAGTCTCGAGTTGTATAGAAAAACTTCATCATCCTCTTGGAAATCTTTCTTGCGGATATAATGATCATGAAATGCCTTAGTCTTCTCCTTATAGATCCTTGCATTTTCATAGGCCTCCATCCCAAGACATTCGAGTTCTTCTAATTGAAACTTCCTTGCTATGCCCGCCTTGGTGAAGTCCATATTGCATTGCTTGACCGCCCAATAGGTCTTATGTTTAATTTCAACCGGAAGGTGGCACGCCTTCCCACAGACAATCCAAAAGAGACTCATTCCTAGCAGATTCTTATAGGCCATCCTATATGCCCACAATGCGTCACCCAACCGAGAACTCCATTCCTTCCTTTGTGAGTTCACCATTTTTTTCCAAAACCCACTTTATCTCTTGGTTGGATACCTCCGCTTGGCCATTAGTTTGGGGGTGGTAAGCGGTTCCAACCTTGTATAGTACCCCATGTCGCTTGAGTAATGCTTCCATCTTCCTGTTGCAAAAGTAAGTACCTTGGTCGCTCACGATTGCTCGTGGTGACCCATAGCGGCATACAATATTGTTTCTAATGAAAGAAACCATAGTATTAGTATCATCAAGGCGGGTAGGAATCGCTTCCACCCATTTTGATACGTAATCAACCGCCAACAGAATGTAAAGATATCCACTTGAGTTAGGAAATGGCCCCATAAAGTCTATACCCCAAACATCAAAGATTTTACAAAACAACATTGGTTGTTGAGGCATTTCATCCGTTTGGGATGCATTTCTTAACTTTTGACATTGGTGTCATAACAAACAATATTGGTTTGCATCCTTGAACAATGTTGGCCACCAGAATCCGCAATCCAAAACTTTTTTAGCCATCTGTTGCGGGCCAAAGGGACTACCACACTCGGATGAATGACAAGATTCAAGAATAGGTTGGAATTCGGACTCCGGGACACATCTACGAATCACTTGGTCTACCCCCCGTTTCCACAAGTGAGGATCATCCCAAATGTAGTGCTTGAAATTACTCCTCAACTTATCTCTTTGATGTTTTGAAAAGTTAGGAGGAAAAATGTTGGCGACCAAGTAATTCGCCATAGGTGCAAACCAAGGAAGGCTATTTGAAATAGCATGCAAACCATCCAAAGAAAATGAATCGTCAATCGGAAATGAGTCATATTTAAGATTTTTAAGGCAGCTTAGATGGTCCACAACCAAATTTTGTAACCCACTCCGATCCCTAATCTCAACGTCAAACTCTTGCAAGAGCAAGATCCAACGTATGAGCCTAGGTTTCAACTCATTCTTTATTAACAAATATTTTAAGGCTGCATGATCCATATACACCACTATTTTGGAGCCTAGCAAATAGGATCTAAACCTATCCAATGCATGAACAATCGCTAAAAGCTCTTTTTTGTAGTGGTGTAATTAGATTGCGTCGCATCCAATGTCTTTGAAAAATAAGAAACAATGTAAGGGAGCTTACCCTCGCGATGTGCAAGTGCGGAACCTATAGCATGATTGGAGGCATCACAATAATCTCAAATAGTTGTGTCCAATCAGCGCCTCTTACAATGGGTGCTATAGTTAGGGCTTCCCTCAACTTCTCAAATGCCACTTTCTAAGCATCATCAAACTCAAATTCCACATCTTTCTGTAACAAGTGGGATAGTGGCAAGGCAATCTTGCTAAAATCCTTGATGAAGTGCCTATAAAATCTTGCATATCTTAAAAAGGAGCAGATCTCCCTCACAGAAGAGGGGTGAGGTAAACTAGTAATGACATCCACCTTGGCCGGGTCCACAGAAATGTCTTTATCAGAAACCACGTGTCCTAACACTATGCCTTGTCTCACCATGAAGTGACATTTTTCGAAATTGAAGACAAGGTTAGTGTTAACACACCTCTGTAAGACCTTAGCAAAGTTATCCAAACAGCTATCAAAAGAAGTCTCATATACACTTCCAGACAACTCTCCACGAGATCAGAAAAGACACTGGTCATGCACCGCTGAAAAGTAGCGGGTGCATTGCATAACTCAAATGGCATCCTTTTGTAAGCAAAAGTGCCAAAGGGACAAGTAAAGGTGGTCTTTTCCTGGTCCTCAGGAGCAATATGTATCTAGAAGTAGCTAGTAAAACCATCAAGGAAGCAGTAATGGGATTTACCTGAAAGTCGATCCAGCATCTGGTCAATAAATAGCAAGGGTTAATGGTCTTTCTTTGTTGCAGCATTCAGCTTCCTATAATCAATGCAAACCTGCCAAGCATTTTGCACCCTTGTCATGACCATTTCACCATCTTCCTTCTTGCTAGCAGTGATTCCTGATTCTTTTGGAACAACTTGAACTGGGCTCACCCACTCACTCTCAAAAATCGGATAAATAATGGCCGCATCAAGCAACCTTGTGACTTCCTTTTTCACCACATCAAGAATGGTGGGGTTGAGCCTTCTTTGGGGTTGTCTCACCAGCCGAACTCCTTCTTGGAGGAAGATGCAATGCATACACATACGTGGGTCAATCCCCACAATGTCGGCCAAGGTCCAACCGATTGCTTTATTGTGCTTCATTAGGACTTCTAAGAGCTTCTCTTCTTCTTGGCTAGAGAGCTCACTAGCAATGATTACCGAAAACCTTTGGTTGTCCTCAAGGAATGCATATTTCAAGTGAGAAGGTAGAGGCTTCAATTTGATTTTCACTTCAAGTTGAGGTTCTTTTTCACCATGATCATGAAGCTCATCCTCATCGGCTTTCTCTCGCTTATCCTCATGTTTATCCTTCCCTTCAATAACAGGATAGTACAACCAGTTGTAGTCTTTTCTTTGTATTTCCGCTACTACCTCATCAATGACATCACATCGGAGAACGGAGTGCTCTTCAGGTGGATGTCTCATGGCCTCTTCCAAATTAAACTTGATGGCCTTGTCACCTACCTCAAAAGACTATGTGCCGGTAAAGGCATCCAATTTAAATTTAGAGGTCTTCAAGAAAGGTCTACCAAGCAAAACGGATGAAGAACTTCCATCATCCGTCGGAGGCATTTCAAGGATATAGAAATCAACCGGAAACACTAAATCCTTGATTGTTACAAGCACATCTTCTGCTATCCCTACTACGGTGATCACACTTTTTTCGGCTAAGACAAATTTAGTGGCCGACCTTTTCAATGGAGCTAAATTCAACCTTGCAAATATAGAGAGTGGCATAATACTCACACAAGCCCCCAAATCACACATGCAATCATAAAAGGCAACTCCACCAATCCAACAAGAAACTAAACATGGTCCAGGGTCACTACATTTTTTCGGAATAGATTTCATCAATGAGGAAATGGAGCTACCCATGGACAATATTTCCAACTCACCAATCCTATCTTTGTGAGTGCACAAGTCCTTTAAAAACTTAGCATACTTCAGAATTTGTTGAATGGCATCAAGAAGTGGAATAGTTACCTCAACCTTCTTGAATACTTGAAGCATGTTTAGATCAAACTCTGGAGTTTTCTTGGCCTTCTTTACCATGGAAGGGAATGGAATAAGAATGGATTCATCCACTATGGCCTTCCTTTTGGGCTCCTTAAGGCTCACTTCTTCTTCCTATTGCTTCCTGTCCCCCTCATCTTCCTAATGGGGGTCTTGGCCCGGTAGTCCATGGTACTTAGGAAGCAAGTTAATCAAACTATTCTTCAGCTCAAAATTAGGATCAAGATTCGGATACCTAACTTGCAAGGGTTGAAGAATGAGATCCGGTGCTCCTTGTTCTTGCAAGGTAACCTACGTGGCTCCACCATGTGGTTTTCACTTGTAGTATGCAAAGATATATCAGTAGTGCCAACAGAAGAATAGGAAGTTCCTTCATTGAATATGGACTCTAGATTACTCTCGGTTTCGTCTAGTGTTTTGGAAGGTTCCTCAAGAGAGGCCGAAGCACTAACCATGTAATACAACCGCCGCCTAGCTTGCGAGTATGTAGTAAGGTTCTTTCAATTTCAGGATCAAACTTGGCTAAGCTAGGATTCGGTTGAGACCTAGTCATTCAACTTAGAAGTCATAGCTCATGCATTAAAGAAAATCTAAACAAAAAACAAACTAATGGAAGCAAGTAAACTATCTACAATATTCACATATTCACATAACCAATATCAAAGTACACATTGCAACCATTCCCCAGCAATGGCGCCAAAATTTTGATGTGAGAATTATTGTCAGTCTAGAATTTTCGTCAGTAGAAAATCATTGTCATAGTATAGTCATAAACCAACATATAATCCTTTTCGTCAAATTTTGATATGGTTGTCACAAAGTCAACCCCAATAAAAAGTAACCGAGAGTATTGGTCTCAGGTCATCCTCAAGAGAATGTGCAAACATCTGCATCAATATTGGTTAGAATTCCAGGGTTGGGAATTATAAACAAGAATTTAAACTACTAAACTTAACATGCAAGAAATCTTAAAGTGCAAGAAACTAAATTAAAGCAATTAAAGCAAGGTGTAAGTAAATGCAATCTAACAAGATAACATATAAAGCTACTTCTATTCTAAGACTAAGTGAACAACTAAACTAACTATAACAATGATCAAGTAATTGGAATTTTTGGGTTTCAAGTATGAATTATAAAAAGGAACTCTTGGCTAGGCATAGGAATCGGGATCACCATCCTTGTCTAATAACCATATCTTGACAATTATGAGGAACCAAGCCCATTAAGTCTACTTCTACAAGTGAAGTATGTCAAATGACTTGGTCAATTTCAACTCATGAGTCCTAATCCACCTACTAATGGGCTTAGTAGTAGATTATTGTCAATGGGTATCAATTTGACCACTAAAGGTTCTCAAATCACCAATTCAATTAAATCCAATGACTCAAGGTCACCCAATTCCCTTAGCCTAGGCCAAGAGTATAGAAAACTACTCCATAATCAAAGGAAATATTTCACAAAACACATGGTAGATACTAACTAAAGACATATTTAAATTGCAAAATTAATTGAAAATTACAAGTACCCACTAACAATTATCAATAGAAAATAACTCAAATAACACTATCAATCATAGAAGACAATAATGTACTAAGAGAAATTCAAAATCAACAAAGTTCATAAAATGGGAAGAAAAAGGGTAATGACAAGAAAACACAAATTCAACACAAGATCTAAACAAAATTATAACTAGAGAACTCAAATTAAGTAATTGAAACTAGAATTAATAAGACCCAATTCAGAAATTCAACAAAGGAAGATCAAAACAAACTAAATCTAGAGAGAAGTGAGAGTTTCTCTATCTAGAAATAAGAACAAAAAACTAGCTAAAATTATGTGTATGGTGTGAATGATTGAGTCCCCCCTTTCCCCCTTGGTTCCTTTGGTCTTTTCCATGCAAAATTCAGCTCAGATTGGGGTTGGAGCCTTGCAGAAATCGCCAGTCACAATTTCATTAATGAGTCACGTGATGGGCGTCACGAGTGCGCATCGGCAACGCGTGGGCATCATATGAGTTCTGCGAGCCACGCGTACGCGTCGAGCATGCGTGCGAGTCGGTAGGGTTTCGCATCACCACGCGAGTGTGCCAGCTTATACGCGCCAATCTCAGCTACAAGCGGCCACGCGTGCGCGTCGCCACCAATTTTCCAAAGCTTTATTCTTCATGTCCCTTCCACTTGTGTATGCTTCCTTTCCATCTTCTATAACATTCATTCCCTATAGATCCTGAATCCACTTAACAAACACATCACGGCATCGAATGGTAATAGAAGAGGATTAAAATTTGTCATTTTTAGGGTTGAAGAAGCATGTTTTAAACCATGAAGCATAATTATGAAGGAAACACAAAAACATGCAATTTATGTGAATAAGTGTGAAAAATATCGATAAAATCCCGCAAATTCTACACAAGATAAACCTTAAAATTGGGGTTTATCAAGGCTTGATCAACATCAACCCATAAGTCCCAATCTAGCTACTAATTGACTTAGTAGTAGGCTGGCATCAATGGCTATCAAATTGACCAACAAGGGTTCCCAAATCACCAATCCAATTAGACCCAATAACTCAAGGTCACTCAACTCCTTTAGCCTAGGCCAAGAGTGTAGAGAAATACTCCATAACTAGTTAAAACATTTTATCAAACGCCTAGAGTGCAATAAAAGTTAACATCATAAATTGCAAGATTCAACAAATACCATAACTAACACAAACAAGAAATCAATGATAGCAACTAAAATAAACATAAAATACATGAAAACATAAAATTGCATTAAAAGAGAATTGAAATTGACAAGAGAGTTCATAAACTAAATTGGAAAAATAAAGAAATCAACAAGAGAAGCAGATAAACTAAGATACTAGAATAATTAAAAATAAAGCAAAGCTAAATTGAAGCAAGAATAAAATCTAAGGAAAAATTAAAATAAGAACCTTAAAACCTAGAGAGAGGAGAGAGTTTATCTTTCTAAGATTCTAACCTATAACATGGCTAAAAACTAAACTATGACTACTTGGTTCATTCCCCGTCAATCCTTGGGTTCAATAGCATCAGAAAATGAGTTGGATCTGGGCCTGGATGGTTTAGAAATCGCCCCCAGCGTATTACCTTTAAGTTGGTCACGTGTTGCTTGTCACACGTACTCATGGGTGCGTGTACGCGTTGCCTAGCAGATGTCCTTTCCATGCGCATGCGTGGCCCACATACACGTGTCGCCATGAATTCTACAAATCCTCATTTATTCATAAATTCTCCACTTTGCATGCTTTTCTCTTCACTTCTTACATCCAATCCTTGCTTTATGAACCTGAAATCACTCAACAAACATATCAAGGTATCGAATGGAATTAAAGTGAATTAAATTTAGCAATTTTAAGGCCAGAAAAGCATGTTTTCATTCTTAAGCACAAAATTAGGAGAAATTCACAAAATCGTGCTATTTCATTGAATAAATGCGAGATAAGTTGATAAAATTTACTAAATTCAACACAAGATAAACCCTAAAAATGGGGTTTATCATACTTCCTGGGTGAACAGAGAATCCGCTTTTGTATGCCTCTTCAACATATCCTGCCGCAAAGTCCCAACATTCGGCACGTGATGCCTGCGCATCTTTAGTGTTTTTCCTTTTTTAGTTTAAGTGATTTATTAAGAATTTCTGTTAGATAATCGATGAATTTAAGGTTAGAATGAATATTACTTTGATTAGATGAATTGATTGATTAACAGGAAGCTTTAGAAGGAAAACAGAAAAAACAAAATGGAAAGCATGCAAACAGAGAGTTTCCTAGAATAAAAGAATCATGGGAATAGAAAGCTCTATAGAACAGAAAAGCTCCTGGAAAGCAGAAAGGGAAGAATGGGCATTGTACGTGAACAAGACTGCGTACTATGTGAAAAGAGGAAGAGGAAGTGTATGTATGCACACACTTGTGCGTACGCACAAAACACAAACATTGAATGGTTCACGTAGTATGTAGGCAATTTCACGTACTATGCAGGAGATTTGCGTACGCACAAAATAAAAGAATTTGGTAGTGTGTATGCACACACCTATGCGTACGCACAGGTTGAATTTCAGGTAGTACGTGAAGTTTCTTACGTATTACATTAGGGCAAGCAGCTTAAGGAAATTGGCTCACGTATAATGCAGCTACTTCACGTTGTACGTGAGCCTATAAATGACACTCCATGATCACTCTCTCCAGAACCTCAACTCAAGATTTTCTGTTCTTCAAAATTTGAATTGCTGAGGATCATTCACAATTAATGTTGACAGTTATTAAAGATCACAAACAACCAAGGAAGATATCTTATCGGTGGAGAATAATTTGAAAAAGATTTAATTCTGTTTTAGATTTTAATTTTTTTGTTTTATCTTCTAGGTTAGTATTTAGGGAAGAGGGTTCTGACCTCTTTGGGACTTGGTCATACTTTGCAATTTTTATTTTCTAGGATTTCAGGAACAAGCACGAGTTTCTAATTCTCCTCGGTTAAAGTTAGGAGCTCTGTTAGTTTGATGGATTAATACTATAACTTTTTCTATTTCTAATTTATGCAATGGATTCCTCTTTAAGAAACGGTTTTCATTCTTCATCTCACAGGGTTTGAATGTGTTGGGAAACATATCTTCTCTGAATTGAATTTTCTTAATCTCTTGGTATTACAACCTCTAAAATAAAACATATATACGTATAATAATTGAAAGAATATAATATACGAAGAGCCTTGAAGGATAGTAAAAGCAAGATCGTGAAATTAAAAGCACAATGCTCAGAAATAAAACATATATACATATAATACACACACACACACACACACACAAACACACACACACACACATATATATATAGAAGGTCAAGGATACAAAATATTCAAGCCCCGACTCAACTTACAAAGGTAAGGCTGGCCGAAGAATATTTACATACATACATATAAATCCCAAGTCATGAAGTACTCAAAATAAACCTAGTTCTCCATCAAAAGCCTCTATGAGGTACAAGAGCTAAGCAAAATAAGGAGGATTCTATACAATATATATATATATATATATATATATATATATATATATATATATATATATATCAAAATAACCCAACAACGACATCCTAACTCCGCTGTGCCAGGAAATCCAGACGCCTAACGAGGTGCCTCTCGACCTGAATCTGAAAAACACAAATATCCGTATGGAATGAGAACCGGAGGTTTTCAGCATGATAAAGGTGCCACATACATAAGATACAAGGTCCTGGGAAAGCCAGAGGCGATCCTAGAGCTCCGACGCTCTTATTATAAAACCTAAGGATTTTAAACAGAAATCTTAAGCAGGGTGGTTCTCTAAGATTCTTAAAGTTAGCTAAACTCTAACTAAACCCCTTTAAAACACTTCTCCTTCCTCCAAAATCCTCCCAAAACACCAATAGAATTTCACAAACAAACGAAACAGAAAAGGCAAACACAATTAGAGTACAGTTAATGAAGGTAACAAGTATAACAAACAGCATATTGATTCACATAGGTAAACCCAATTAATGCACAAGCAAACAAAATAAGCATATATAAATGATGTATCCTTGTCCTATGGCTGATGAGTCTAATCTATCGGTTGTCAAGCTAACCTGACATGTTCGGCTACTATACCCTGGAAACTCCCCCGTGCATGTATCCCCAAGAGTCTATGCATAGCTTTTTCTCATTCATAAATAAAATTCTGCTCATTGGGGGAATTTTCTAGGCGTTAAAGTGCCCGGCTACATCTTCCGGCGTAGGGTCAACAGAGTATCGAGTCTCGACTTGGAGAACGTAGTAACAAGCCACTACATCTTACCTAGGAAAACTTGAATCTCAGATAAAGAAGTGCATAGGCCACATTAACAATCATATTCATTCATACTCATGCATAATCATTCATCATGGCCATATTCATCATATATTTACTCATATTTCTGCATTTCCTCTTCAAAATTCATCATATCTCAAGCTTTCTTCACCTCCAAGTTATCCCCTTTTCATAGCTTAATATCTTCACTATACTTAAAACTAATATCTAGGGTCTAAAAGAGTAAAAATAGAGGTTTAGAAGTTTAAAATCATATTTAAAACACAAAAACTCAATTTGCTATGAAACAGGGCCTCGTGTACGTGAACCATCTCACACGTACGCGAATGTGGTATTCTTCCCAACTTGCATATGCACCACTTGTCCGCGTACACGAGTACACTGGATAGAGGCATATGACTGCGTAAGCACCCGTGTTCTCACATACGCGAGTGCTCCTCGCGTACACGGCACTTGCCCGCCTGCGCGACTGCACCAAACAGAAGCAAATGGCCACGTATGCAGCCATAAGCCCGCGTACGCGCCTCCTTCATTTTTCTAAAAAAGTTGTTAAAGTGCAGATTTCACATTTTACATCTCCAACATCTGACGTCCATAACTTCCTCTACAAAATTTTGTTTTCCGCAAAATTTATACCGTTTTAAAGCTCTTGAAACTATCTTTAATTTGAAATAAATTTCATTCCAATCCAAAATTTGAGGCTCTAGTTATGGACCACCAAATTTCGTTAAAAATCAAGTTTTTCATCTAAAATACCAACCTCTTTTTTTACTAGATTTTCCAACTCAAACCAACACTTCAACTTTCCAAACCAACCCCAAACAAGCTAAATTCAATCTCAACCCTTTTCATTCATTCCATTACACATTTCTATTCACATAATCTCATACTTATTCGTTAAAATAGCATCATTATTGATTCAATACATCACCTCATCAACTATTCACCACATTCATATCATTAACCAATACACCCATTTACCCACATCCAACTCAACACACATGGCATTAACTAAAACCACTAACCATGCACCAAACATACAATTCAACTTATCTTAAGTCGTCTAACCTAAATCTTCACAAGGCATTATATATTACATACGAGAAACTAAAACCATATCTTGGCCGATTTCTCCCCTAAGCCAAAGACACCCAAAAAGACAAGACCACAAGCCTCCAACACCAAAATTCAACAACCAAGGTTCACTTCCAAGCTTTCAATCACCTCAAATATTATTCCACAATCACATATTCACTACCTAATATACATTATCGCATACACATACAAAATTTCAATATCCAACCACAATACTCAAGGAATTTACTATGGTTAAATTTGTCTCATATTACTGAAGGAAAATGGGTCAAAATCCAGCAAGCCCACTAAGCTAGCTTGATCCTAAACATCTAAACCAACAAAATTTCAATACACAAAATCATAGAATTTTTGAAATTAGGGGAGAAGAAAACTAAAAATAAAAAGTGACTTTCTTACCTAATTATATACTGAGCTTTGTAGAGCTCGACGTTGCAGTCGCGTGGCCGCGGTGCAGCGATGAGAGCTCAGAGTTGAAAGATATAGCAATTTGAGTGTTTGAATGAGGGTTTGTGAATTGGGAAATGTTCTTCCTCCCTTGCTGAGCTCTTCAGCGTTTTTGCATGAAGAAGGAGAGAGAATGAGCTGAAGCTCATTGTATTCATGGGTTGGGTTGGGCCCTTGGGTCCGGTTTGGATCTAGTTCGTCCGGTTCAGTCCGTTCAGCTCAATCTTGGGCCAAATTCTTTAAAATTAGTGTCAAAAATTGTATTTTAATTAATTCTTTCTAATTAAACTATAAAATTCTATTTTCTAATTTCCTTGATTAATATTTAATTTATTGGCTAACTATTTGTTAGTTACGCGGAGTTTACACACAATCCATCATAATTGCATCAATTCCTTTTGCCTAAGTGTCTTTGAGCATTTTTACTTGTTTGGTTGCCTTAACTTTCTAGTATTCTTTAAAACATATCTTAAGCATGCTAATTTGAAGAAATTGAATAATTGATTGGTTGTTTGTGACATAATGCTTTTAAGAGATCAATGTGTATGTTCCAAATCACGCTCAAACTTAGAATACACACAATGGTTTCTTTCATGTCACAACATTAAATTCACCTCACTTTAGTGTATTATACCTTCACGACCCTTTTGCGTCAATTTTTTTCTTAAGTGTTGCCTTGCTTAATTGAAGTGTTTTCCACACTTAGTATCTAATTTAGATCCAATAAGGCATATTATGGTTCAAATTATTATATTCTAAGACACTTGAAATTTTGAGATAATTGAGGAGTGGATTTGTTACTTATTTATCCTTATTTATTCAATTATGTTATTTTTGTCTTAGAATTTACTCATCTTGCTTACTTCACTTGTGTTTATGTTTTAACATATTCTTTTTTATATTCTTTTCAGGATGAGTCATCGTACGCAACAAGTAAAGAAGAAGAGAGCCAAGCGATGGTCTTAGGATGCACACTAGACATAGTAGCCTAAGGATCTGCCAGCTGAAGGTGGAGATTTGTAGAGTCTTCATCCTTGATTATAGCAAGCGCACGGTGGACTGTGCGAAGTTCAACTGTGGAGGCTTAGATCAGCAATTTTGGTTGTAAATTTTTTTTCCAAATACTTGCCTTATAATTTTGTTATTTTGTTTCTTAGAATTTTTTAATTATTGAACTTTACTTATCTTGAATTTTCTCTAGTTAATTATATTTTATTTTGAATATGTACATAACCTAGAATTTTTTATTTTAGTCTACTTTTAGTTTATCTTGGTGTGTACATATTTTATTTTTTCTTTCTATTAATTCTAGTGTCAGATGAATGCAAATATTAGAATTTAGGTTTTCTCCTTTATTCATGTTAAGAATTGAGAATCATAGTCAAAATAGGGAAAAACTTAGAATTATATTTTCACCCGACCGCTTTAAAAAAAATTAATTAACTCCTTACTTGCTTGATTAGAATAATAATTTTCCAAGAAAATCTTTTTAGGGCATCCCATTAACTTGAGTTGGACTTTATCTTTTAATGAATTTGCTTGAATAAAGATTGTGGAATATAGATTAGAGCTAGAACACACAACCAAGTGAGATTTGAGCTTTTAATGTGTAGTTTTATTATTATAACCACTATTTTATTCTTGTGTGTGTTATTCTTTCTACAACTACAATCTTTGACTTATTTTATTCTCGATGTCCAATATTTTATGTATATATGCATTTATATGATTGAGGCTATTATTTCATATGGGCTCACTTACCCAAATAGTCTTACCTTTTTATCTATCATTGTCAGCCAACTTTCAGCTTAATTGATCCCTTTATTCTTATTTTTAGCACAACACTTCACTAAGCGAAAAATATGTTCCTATTTGATCTTTGATTAGCTTAGGATAGTGGTGATTGCATCACGTGATCATGTAAGGAGAAAATTTTGAAAATATTGGTAGAAGAAAAAAATGTCTTGAATTTATTAAAATTTTGACAATTGAGTGCATACTCATGCATTAAGTACTTAAACAATATGTATTAATCTTTTGAAAAAAAATTAAAAAATAAGAGAAAATAATAGAAGAAAAAAAGAAATATAATGTATATATTAAAAAAAAGAAATCTAAAAGGGGATAAATAGTACCCCAAATAAAAATTTTAGAAGTAGATGCATATGTGATGTAAATTGAAAAAAAATACATGGGTGTGTGAAAAGTGGATCATGAGTAGCTAGGATAATGAATTAGGATTAAGTAGGTTGTTGTAGGTTAGGCAAAAGTTTGAACTAATCAAAGATTCAAATTTTTAGTCCACTTGACTAAATACATTCTCACCTTTACCCTAGCCCCATTTCATCCCTCTAAAGTTCTGATGACACTTGTATGTATACAATGAATATTTGTTGATTGTTAAAAGAAGAACAAGTTTTAGAAAGCAAGGTTAGAAGAGAATAGAGTGAATCAACTCTATACACTAGAGCGATTAGAGAGTAAACACATCCGATGAGGGTTTCATTGCATAATTATACGATCCACCTATCATGAGAGTTTATCTTGCAAGTATATTATATTTTTAGATTGCAAATTGATTGATTGGATTGAATTGATTGACATATTGTTTTTAGCTCTTTATGCTTATTTATATTCTTGGAGATGACTTAATTTTAACCAAGTAGATAGAATTAGGTAGAGTATTTGAATGAGTCTTAGGTAGCTTGCATTTGATAAGTGTTGATGATGAGCGGATATTTTATACACTTTTTGGCATGGTTTTCATATAGTTTTTGTTATGTTTTGTTTAAGTTTTATTATGTTTTCATTGGTTTTAGTGCAAAATTCACATTTATGGAATTTACTTTGAGTTTGTGCGTTTTATGGTGATTTCAGGTATTTTTTGGCTGAAATTGAGGAGCTTGAGCAGAAG